>NC_092808.1:4416813-4697707 GCF_040954645.1 Diabrotica undecimpunctata | reverse complement strand
AATTAAGTATTCCATACGTATGACCCACACTGCACAGAAATCCATGTTTATAACAGCTGAAAACGGCATAAAGAAGATATTTTCAAATTACAATTCAAAATTATGTCAGATAAAAACATAATTTGTGTTCTTACCTGGTTATGTTGATTTAAAGCATTAAAATGATTGTTATTCAAATTAATTTTAATGAACGTCACTTCTTTTTTAGGTATACTAGCAGATTTTAACTCTCTACTTTTAAATTCTGTAGTTTCATTAGTGGACAATGTAATATACCCTAAATATTCCCATTTTATATTCCCCACATCTTCGGCTAAGTTGGTATCTTCATTACTAAGAAATAATTCAACTTTGGTAGCTAAAAAATATTTTTAAATGATATATTACATCGCATTAGTATATTTTACGTACAAATCATAAACTGATGAGCTAAAATTTGAATCTTGTTCAGTATACACCTGGTTTCTAATTTTAAAACAATCTCTTGTGGGTATTTGCAATCTTTTTCCGATTGCCATCCTTTCACTATGGGTCCGTGGGAATTTAATTCCAAATATTTGTATTTAGGATCTTCACCTAAAACTGAATATTCCACTAACCTCTCTAGAAACATATTAACACTTACTTGTTGCAAAAATCGTTGTGAAACGGATAGTTTTCGGCATATTGCAGCTATTTGGAAATCATCTTTTAATTTTTGACTCTATTATATATAAAATATTGATTATTTCGGTACCACACATGGGAAATTCTCTTTTATTACTTATTTTGAAGCAACGTATTGATTTTCTAGTAAAATTTATTTTCTTATGCGCGCGCTAGGTGTACCATAAACTAGCAAAAATATATAAATGGACTAAAAATACATTACTGGTTTTAGTTAAGTATTAGAATTTAAAACAATCGTAGGATGTTTGAATACGCCTTTTGTCTGATCAAAAAACAATAATTATAATGTTTAAATTCAAATTTTTAATTTACTCTGGCCTTTACTTATCTATTTATTCAACCACCTTGCACAACAACAATTCACATTACACGTGATTCAACAGAATAATTTACTTACTGAATATAATAAAAATGGACTTAAATTATGAACTAATTTTTATTTAATGTAAAGAGAATAATAATATTTCCACAGAATTAATATCCTCGTTATTAATTTTGTTCCGTATGCTGTGATGATATCTCCAGCTGTCAAATTCAAATTTTAACTTGGTAGGGTTATGTTTACTTTTTTTAAAAATATTGCCGGCATAGATTTTAATAATGTTATTTTCAGCCGAAATTACAGATTTCCGCATAGTTCACAACGTACTAAAATCCATCGCGGTAAAAGATGTAAGGTTTATTTATATGTAATTGAAGTAATTACATAAAAATATTTTTTGTAGTATGTCATAGTGCGTCCCATGGAGGAAGGACTAAAGCTGACCCTTGATGAGATGAAATGTATTGAAACATCAATTTACATTCCTTCTTCAATATTCAGTTCCTACCTCGTAGATAGTAAAGAAGATATCATTTTTAAAATGAGTTTGAAGGTTTTCGTAGATATATTGAACATATTTGGAGATGAAGGAAACCCTACGTTTAAACTCTCGTACGCAACTGTTGGTGCACCGTTATGTATTGTGTAGGATTATATTGTGTCTATACCACCTGATTTCTAAAATCTATTCTTTTTAGAATGAATGAAGTGGAGGAAAACATTACTGTGGATTGTGAGATACGAACAATGAATGTTGATGATTTCACTGATGTTAGTTTAGCAGACGAATGTAATATAAACAAAATGGTTATAGGTGCAAATATTTTGGCAGAACTCTTAAATCGCTTAAACAATTCTGCAGATGATCTAAAAGTCACATTAACTCCTGATCCCCCATATTTTACATTAAGTACAACTGGAATTGCTGTAAGTTTTTTATCCATAGCTCTGTTCTTATATGTATCACAATATACAACCTTATTTTATTGTAAATATTGTATGTTCTTGTTAAAAAACAACTATTTTTTACATTTCAGGGTGAGTCAGAAGTCAATATATCAAAAAACTCTGAAGCTGTTACACTATTTCAATGCCAGAAAACCACCACAGCTGTTTACAGCTTTTCTAATATAAGATACATCTTAAAAGTTATGGGTTATGCTGACAAAGTGGCTATATCTACAGGGGAATCTGGACTACTGGGTTTACAACTTGTCATATCTTCAGATGATAGGCAATTGTATGTGGAGTACTATGTAACTTCACAATATTTAACAGAATAATGAATGATTTGAACAGATACCTAATATGGACTGAATTTCTAATAATTTAGCAGCTATAAAGTTCCACAGATGAGTATGTTATAGAACTATGGATAATATAAGTTTATGTGGTGATTCCAAGCCAGTGAAAAAAATTCTAATTATGAGATTAAATGTTTTGATCATGATTTTATTTATGAAAAGATTTTCTAATTGATTTATTTTGAACCAATAAATTTTTCTTTAGCATGTAGGATACTATTGTCATTTTGGTTCTAAATCAAGATATTTCCGTTTTAGAAGGTAGCCCATCAATTATTTTTCTTGTAACAATAAAAACTATTTTTTTAATAAAAATAAGAAAAAATCAACTAGGGGTCGTTTTTATTTATCATTATCCTATTAATTATCTCCTCTATTAATATTATTATTATGAAGGATTAGCAACTGGCTGTCAAAACCAGGATGCTCCAGAAAGTTAAATTAGAAAGAAGAGATTTCTGTTAAATTCTTAATTTTCTTTAATCTCCCAAAAAATGTGTTGGAAGTCCTGGTCTCACTAATTAAGGATTCCTTTGAAAAAGGTATATTTCCAGAGTGCCTAAAGACAGCCCTTATTTTATTAATTATCTTCATAAGGGTGGTGAAAAATTTAATGCCTGCAACTACAGACCTATTGCCTTACTACCGCTCCTATCCAAAATTATTGAGAGACTTGTAAAAGACTGACTTATGTCCTTTCTCATTGAAAACAACATTTTATCACAAAGTTAGTTCGACTTTTTATCTAATAAATGTACCAGTGATGCTGTTTTTTGTACTACATGAGATCTATCAAGCAATAAACGATAATCTTTACACTGCCACTGTTTTTTGTGACTATGCCAAAGCTTTTGATTGTGTAAATCACAACATTTTGATAAAAAAAACTAAATTTCTACGGAATTTAACGTATTTCTTTGAATTGGTTCAAATCTTACTTGAAGAATAGGAAACAACTAGTTAAAGCTAATTATACTGATTTTGGTCACAAAAATTCATTCAGTTCATTGACGAAATGCCCCTGAAGATGATCTAGGGATCGAAAGTACTTCGGCAAGATTAAATTAAACTGCTCGATATATGCCTTTTATCTGATCAAAGTTCATTTATTCGAGCATTCAATCTTATATTTATATTATATTCGGCAAAAAAATTATACAACCATCTCCCTTTGCAAATTAAATCTACTGCAACCTCTTTTATGAAGTTCAGTAAATTGACAACAGCCTATCTATCTCAAAGACCACATTATTCAGTGGAAACAGTTTAGGTACAAGCAAATTAAGTATAATAATAATAATACTTAAGGTTGCTGCTACTGCCTTTTTCCTTTTATATTTGGCTACTTTAAATAGTCTTGGCATTTCGAAATTTACTAAATAGTGTTAATAAACGGCAATAAGTAGTTAAAAAAAAAACAAAACAGTTAGGTTAAGGATACAAATTTCAACATTAATTGCATTGCAAGCCGGGTTGAAAGCTGTAAAAACGCACATAAAGATCTTGCAATAGACTTGCATGAAAGTTAGTCATGCAAGAAATTGCAGCAAGTTTTCTTGCCAGCTGTAAAGCGGTCTTAGAAACGAGGAATCATAACCAATCTCATATGATAGATCATGTAATGTAAAGTCGACTTTAGCGTTGATAAGCATAGATTTGTTCTGAGAAATGTTAGACATATGTGTGAGATGCCCTTTTGCGGTATATGTAAGATACCCTTTATTATTGTTAGTAATCACAGAACATAATATATTTGCTGTGAAAAATAATTTGATACGCGTGTAAGATACACTTTAGAACTATGCAATCAAAGGCAATAATATATAAAAATTAATAGTTTAGAATTACCAAAAATGAAAAAGTAAATAGTTTTAAAACAGTTTTTAAGAGTAAATAGTAAAATGTCAGTATAAATAACGTTAAAAAGACATCTGTTGCAATCTGTCAACTGGTGATTTGAGGGTTCTTACTCTATTGGGAAAGTGGGAAGATTTTGGAGACATTAGTTGCCTTAAATTAATTTTAAGCATAACCTTAACTTCTTTATAAGACTGACACAACTCAAAATAATGCATTATTCTTCACAGAAATTATTGTACTTATTGTGTTTTTGAGAAAGGACGGCATATCTCACAGGCATAAACTAACATATATGAAATATATGTTCACTAACATAGACCATTTTTCACTTTATTTGAGATATGACGAGATATTTCTTGACATTACTTCAGAACTGTCTATACATAAATTAACAACCATAGAACAACATCCACCTTTAATATTCTAACATTCTTTACCAAAAAAAGTTATTACGCATATCGATTATAAAATTGCTGATTACTTTTCGAAAATAACTATCAATCACAAAAAACAATGAAAAATATTGTTTTACTACAATGGCATTGACTGTAACGGGTTAGTTTTAATTTAACATTTTTAGGGCCCTGGTTTATCATCTTTCGTTGGAAGTGTTGTTTAGTCAGGAGATCCTAAGGATTGTCTGACTGCCAGTATGTGCTAGTTCATTTAGCGTTACCTAGGGTGCACGTGTAGTATTCTACTACGGACGCGAACTAGCTCTACACCCCGTGCAATCCCCTGTAAACCAATAGCACGCCTAATAGTGCAACGCCATGTTCAACGACCGAATGTTTCAAGTAGTGATGGGCACAGATATCAGCCTACCAAAAAAACTTAAGAATGGCCTACCACAGGGGTCAGTGCTCTCTCCACTACTATTTAGCTTATACCTACCAGATATGCCACACAGTCAAGAAAGTTCGGATACGCCGATGACTGGGCCCTCGCTACACGATGCAGAATACTAGAAACGTCTGAAGAAGTTCTGACGGCAGACCTATATACATTGGGCAAATATTTTCGCAAGTGGCGACTTCAACCAAATGCATCCAAAACAGAAGTTAGCTGCTTTCACCTGAACAATAAACTTGCTGAAAAGGAACTCAACATACGGTTTGAAAATACCACACTTACCCACAACAAAACACCGAAGTACCTGGGCGTAACACTAGACAGAACGCTATCATTTAAAGAGCATTTAACAAAAACTGCCCAAAAGTTGAGTACAAGAAATAACATTATACAGAAGCTCTGCGGTACCACCTGGGGAGCATCGGTTTCCACTCTCCGCTCTACTGCCTTAGCCCTTGTTTTCTCGACCGCTGAATATTGTGCTCCAGTCTGGCTACACAGTCCACACGTAAAAAAGGTCGACAATCAGCTGCACGGCACTATGAGGATGATAGCTGGTACAATTAAATCAACTCCCACCCAATGGCTTCCAGTATTGTCACATCCCACCTCCACATTTACGACGAGTCGACGCACTTACACGTGAATACAAAAAGATCATGAACAATATAAACCTGCCGATCCACCAAGATACCGAGGATGCACGAAATACCCGTCTCCGTTCTAGAAAACCACCAATGAAAACGGCAAGAATGATACATGAGGAGTTCAACATCACGAATGCATGGTCCCAAGAATGGAACGAATGGCAAAATAGCATGCCCTGCATTACCCACAAGCCACCAGGTTTTGATCTTCCACGCAAAACATGGTCCACTCTAAATAGGATCCGAACCAGACATGGCAGATGTGCATACATGCTACATAAATGGGGAAAGAACCCGTCTCCTCAATGTGACTGTGGGGAGAACCAAACCATCGACCACATTATTCAAGAGTGTCCCTCAAGATCCTACAATGGTAGCCCTGAAGACTTCCTGTTTGCAACTTCAGAGTCAATTGATTATATAAATACACTTGATGTTTGTTTGTAACTATTTAAAGTTTGTCAAATACCTATATTACTAGTGTTTGTATATTTGTTCTAAATGTGTTGTAATTGCCATACGATAAATAAATAAATAAGGGCCCTGGTAATGTTCGATTGAAAATTCTTTTGAAGAAAATAGGTCATTTGTTGTTATACAAAATGTAACCACAGCGAGCAAGTTTCGGCCATCCCCCTCCCTCCGAGGCCTCACAGCAAATAAAAAAAAAAGTCATTGTTGATTTTTTCCATATTTATTTATAAATAACGAACATGTACATAATAAAAATATTAATAAACTATACATTTTTTTATATCTGTAGCATTTAAAATGCTCCACAGTTTGCAGTCGATCAAAAATCCTCTACAGGTTTTTTTTTATTTTTTATCCACTCCTTAAAATATAAAAGATACAACTAGAATCATCTATTATAATAAGTGTTTTTACAACTTTTAAAATGTCCCTGGTAATTAGTAAAAATTAATATTAAATTCTGAATTAAAATCTATTTATAAAATACGACAACTAGCCTCTACAATCTTATGATTATATTTAGTCAGTATCTTGACTGGGACTAGTGGGAGAATAGTTAGGAGAAGAAGGTGAATACGTAGGAGGCGGGGGGAATATAAGGGTGAAGCAGGAGAGAACGTTGGGCTATTGGGTGTGAATGTAGGACTCGCAGGGGAATATTTTGTACTGTGGATGGAGTATTGTGGAGAAGTTGGTGAATAATTTGGTGAATTAGGCGAATAACTAGAAGATGACGGTGAATATCGACTGCTAGCTGCTGGCGTGTGCTGTGGACTCGACAGGGAGTAATTGGGAGAGGTTGGGGAGTAAATTGGTGAAGTGGGTGAATATTGCGGACTGCCTCCAGAAAATGATGGAGATGTTGGCGAATAATTGGGTGAAGTTGGTGAATATTTGGGCGAAGAAGGCGAATAACTTGGAGAATTTGGAGAATACCGAGGAGATGAGAGAGAGTAACTGTTTGAACTTGGTGAAAAACTGGGAGATCCTGGAGTGTATCTAGGAGAGGACGGTGAATAATTAGGAGAAGTGGGACTGTAATTTGGAGAAGTAGGGGAGTAATTAGGAGATGAAGGCGAATAACTAGGAGAAGTAGGTGAGTAACTCGGTGAAGTTGGTGAATAAGTGGGCGAAGCTGATGAGTAATTTGGAGATGTGGGTGAGTAGTTGCGGGACGTGGGACTATAACTTGGCGATGTCGGAGGACAACTAGGCGAAGTGGGTGAATAGTTAGGAGATGTTGGCGAATAGTTAGGAGATGTTGGGCTGTAGCTGGGAGATGTAGGGGAATAATTTGGAGATGTCGGTGAATAACTAGGCGAGGTTGGGGAGTAACTGCGTGAAGTGGGTGAATAATTAGGACTGGTCGGGCTGTAATTGAGACTGGCAGGTGAATAACCCCCGGGAGAACTGGGAGAATATCCTGGAGAAGTCGGCGTCATCGATGGTGAAGTAGGTTGGAAAGCTGGACTTGATGGACTGTAGGAAGGCGATTGGCCGTGGGGAGAAGCCATATATGGCGACATCGCAGGAGACTGTGGTGTCGGTGACCAACCGCCATAAGCTGGTGACATTCCTGATGCATCTGACGCAGCTGATGGTGAGAAAGCGGCCCCACCTGGTGTCATTCCACTGCCCATTAAATCTGCAAGAACAAAATTATATATTTTACAAATTCAAATCTGATACTGTCAAAGCTGCAGTAATGATTGCTTGAAGTATTTGAAGTGAGTACTATAAATACTTTACTTTCAATATTTAAGTCATTTTAGAACTTAAAATCTAAGTGAAATGAGTTTAAGTATCTAATTATGACTACCTATGGGCAACAAAGTAAATTTTCGAGTGTCTGTCTCATGACATAGGAACAAAAGTGAGTAGGCAGCATAAAACTAGTGTCAGAGATAGGTTCATAGTACCTTCATATCTTCAAGTGAAACTGGATCTGCATTCATATTTTGTGAAAAATCCTTCAAAAAAACGTAGTAAAAATACTGATACCTAAACTCATTAAGTACTTAAAAAAGATACTTTAAGTAAAAATTTTATATATTTAATACTTTGGATTAGATTACTGAAGTTTTCATGGACCTCTAAAAATGTATGTATTTGTATCGGTACTTTTATTTTTGCAAATTACTGGTACCTTATACTTAAATATATTTAATAGGTACTTAAAACAACTCTATATATAGTAGAAATAAACAACAAACTTACTCTGTGGAGACCAGATACTGCCAACATAGGGTGTAGCTGCTTGATTCCATGGAGTCATAGCGCCGCCGGGACTCATACTGCTGGGTGTAGCGGCTAATCCGAAGAACATTCCTGAAGCCATTAAATCGCTGCTGTGTGCTTGAGGTATGGCAATTCCCATTTTACATTTTTCGGCGTCCAGCAAAAGATCGAAACAGCCTGTGCCCATTCTTGGTAGTTGACCGAGGATAATGTTTTCAGATACACCTCTCATTGGATCGACCTGAAGCAATAAAGGTGTTTCTAATAAGTTTCATGTCTATGTTAAATGCATTATGTGTATAAATTTGAGCGATAGAATCCTAGTTATGGAACGCATGATAAAAAATATGACTGCAACACTGGCTCAAAACGTAAAACTGTCTAAATATCAACTTGGATTCAGAAAAAACTTTTTAACACGTGAGACAGTACCACTCTTAGTAACAAACATTAATATAAACTGTACACAAAATAGATTAATTATGACAACGTGTATAGGCATAGAAGCAGCTTATGACAAATGTTAATTTAGATATTCTACTTAAAAGAATGATGCGGATAGGATTATGAAAGAACTTTTCTGCAGCCGTGAATTTTAAAACATAAAAAACATGTATATAATTTCATACATACATCATAATTACATAACCAAAGTGAGGAGCGAAGTGAATGAATGTTATAATTCGAAACAATATGTAAAATAGTCAGTAATAGTCATCTTTATTGATCCTTTAAGACATTCAAAATAAATGTATAGGATACGTCACTACAGAATTTGGTATAAAAAAAACATTAATGTGTATAATACAATATTCACAGTGTAAAAAAAATTGACAAAACATAAAATATATAAAATAACATTTTTACAAGTAAAATATGAAGCTATTGCAGTTTGTCCTCAAGATATTCATTTATAGAATAATATGCTTTTCTTAAGAGTAAATCTTTAACATTTTTTTTTAATTTAGAGATAAGTGGTATTTCTTTCAAGTTTTTGGCAAATGATTGTATAAGGTCAGTCCCATATATCTGAAGCAATTTTGAAATTTGGATGTTCTGTGTTTAGGAACTCGTAAAGATTCAGCACTTCTTGTATTGTAGTAGTGATTGTCTGAATTTACTGGAAATGTATTGATTTCCTCTTTGACATAAAGTAAACATTTATAGATATATAGGCAGTAGAAAGTTAAAATTTGATATTTAATAAAAACTGGTTTACAAGACTGTTGATAATCCAAATTAAAAATTTTACGTATAATTTTTTTTTGGTTAATGAACACTTTGTTACTATCTACTGAGTTCCCCCACAAAATTACATTGTAGCACATGTGGCTGTACGCAAGGCTATAATAAACGTTCATTAATGCCGAGATAGGTAGTGTGTTTTTAATTCTAGATATAGCATAAAAAGCTTTATTCAATTTCATGTTCACTGAATTCACTTGCTCTGACCATTTGAGATTACAATCAATGAATACACCCAAAAACTTTGTAGAGTGAGTGGAAGATAACATATTGTTTCTATCGTGGATGGTTAAGATATAGTCATATTTAGATGAGTTGTATGAATGAAAATATATATGATATAAAATATATGATATAAAAATAAGTCTCATTGCATGAGTTGTGTAAAGAACATCCCAGAGGTACTTTTCAGTGCGTCATTAATTATGACGTCATAGAATGAATTAGGTGTGTCGAGAATTATTTCATATAATTATTGAAGAATCTGACAGATGCCAGGATCGTACTTAGCCACAGGTGAAAAGCTTGTGGAATTACTAGTATTTTTATTGCAAGGTCATCTGAGTAGATTTGATTATTACAAAATATGTTAAGATATATTTTTTTGTAATGGGGGTAATCCCGTATATTAATAAAAATAAAAAGTAAACAATATTGTTTATTTAATTTATAAATATGGAAATATTTAAAATCGACGACAAAATGATTCATTTATTGAATTTTTGTATCTTCTTCTTCTCAAGGCAATCTGGCGTCAAGTCGTCTGCGCGTCGAAAGTTGGCAATCATCACAGCGATTTTTAATTATAAGACCGCGGCTCTAAATAAGTCGTTATTACATGAGTTACATCTCCTTCCTATGGATCTTTTTCTCCGGATTTTCCTTGTATAATGACCTGGAGTATTAGATATTTATCTCTTCTCATCACATGACCCATATATCCCACTTTTCTCCTCTTAATTTTTAGTACTTCTCTTTCCTTATGCATACGTCACATTACCTCAACGTTGGTTATTCCATCTACCCATGAGATCTCTAGTACTCTTCGGTACATCCGCATCTCGAATGCCTTCAGTCTCCTCACGTCAATTTTCTTTAGTGTCCACGCTTCCATACCGTATTATAATAAGGATAGCACATAGCACCTCAGCAGTCATATTTTTAACTTAAGGTTTAAGTTTCTACAGCAGAGAAGCCTCTGTATTCTTGTAAATGCGCTTCTGGCTTGTTCGATTCTGATTCGTATTTCTTGAGAGCTGTCATTGTTTTCATTAATAGTTGTATATAGGTATTTGAATTCTCTTACTATTTCAATAAGCTGATTCTGTACATATATCTCACGAATGTCCTGAGTTGTCTTTGTTATTATCATATATTTCTTGCTCTGTTGAGTGATGGTCCATATTCTTCTTCGCTTACTGCGGTCACCTAATTAAGAAGTATCTGTAGGTCCTCATGTAATTCGGCTAAAAGAACTGTATCATCAGCGTATCTCAGGTTATTTATGATCATGTCATTAATTCTAATGCCTACATTTTGTTAATCCATTGCCTTACTTAATATGTCTTCCGAGTATATATTAAATGATACTGGTGAATGTATACACCCTTGTCGAACAACTCTTTGTACTTCTATTTCTTCTGATGTTATGTCTTCTATTCTAACTACTGCTTTTTGGCCATAGTATAAGTTACACAAAAAAGACTGTTTTCAAAAATTTATTAGGTAA
The DNA here is from genome assembly GCF_040954645.1 of Diabrotica undecimpunctata. Classification (NCBI taxonomy): domain Eukaryota; kingdom Metazoa; phylum Arthropoda; class Insecta; order Coleoptera; family Chrysomelidae; genus Diabrotica; species Diabrotica undecimpunctata. The sequence goes on along the minus strand of NC_092808.1, from coordinate 4,686,367 downwards.
CTTATAAATTAATTACATAAATAAAATATAATTCTAATCATAAAAACTATTTATTCACTAATTCGTAATAATAATAGTTTATTAAAAACACTGAAAAGTAGAATTTGAATATCAGTGTAATAGAAAATTAGCAACACGCTGAAATAAACAGTAAATAAAACAATTTTATTTTCAGGGTAATAAAATACTTAATTAATAATTAAATACTTTACGAACAGCAGAAATTGGTAATAATGTTTGTCCAGCTTCCTTTTCCAATTGAAAATATCTAAGTAATTTTAATATTAGTACTTGTTCTTTTTCCGTATATCTTGTCATATTGGCCTTACACAAATACAAATAAACACCCAATACTATGTACAAATACTGACCTGAACGACAGCCGTCACTTGCTGTTCAACACTTCGAAAGAATGGCCAGCATGGACGAAGTTTTACGTCAACTGTTAGTAATGGGCGTATTTGATTGGCTAGAGAAAGCGCGCATTTAAATATCAACGAATCAAACGTAGGTTAGGAAAGAATCGCTTATGTATGTAAGCTTATTTTAACGCTGCAATATAGTTCTGTTTAATCACGGAACTACCGCTTTTTCCGTCACACCCAACTTAATGCATTAGAAAGAAATCGAAAAACAGTGACGCACTGAAAAGTACCTCTGGGATGTTCTATACTCTAATTTTTCCACGAAGTATGTTTTTAAACAAAAAAAATGTAAAATTGAACTCAACACATTTTACTTTTGATGCAGTAACATGAAGAATAAAAAAACCGGATATTTCAGCTGTCACTATTAATTTAACAGGAAGAATATTTACTGAAAATGTGACTGTATCAATACTTACCTCTGCGTGACTGGCGGCGTCCATCAATACGTCTACGGTTTCCTCGAAGGAACATCTCATCAAGGCTCCAGTGTCTTGTCTGTTGATACCGTGACGAGTAATGGCCATCAAGTGACCTTTTGCTGTCATTACGTCACAAAGCAAGGCAAGATGGCGATAGTTTACGTAAAGACCGTAGAATTGAAGGACAGCGTTCATTTCTTTCTCCACAGACTTACGTACAGCTTCAATACCAAGTACCTGTAACAAATAAATGTGAATATATATTAGAATATCTTGGTATTCAACATTTTAATGAGTAAAAGTGTTTTTTACGTAAAATTTAAATAAAGAAACGGAAAAGAATTAATCTTACCGAAAATATTTCACAAATATCGTTAGAAAACGTTCTGACCGGATCGACGTCTCTTTCTGACAGTACTTTCATCATGCTGGTACCGTCAGTTTCCAATAACCATTCGGCGATGGCCTTGAACTCACCGGTTTCGGTAATGACGATCCTTTTCTTTGAGTCAGTCTGTGGCAAGTGCATGTATACCTTAGAAATCGCTTCTATACCTTGTAGGGTCATATCGCTGAGCATGTTCGCTTCGATGCATCTCAAAAACATGTCGTCGTCCATTTTGTCTACGTCCTCATCAGCACCTGGAAATGTTTGAAATATATTTTTTATATTATATAAAATATGAAATCTAACAAATAAGGTACTAGGTGCTTTGGCTGAGTTTACCGAAAGTACAAGCTGATTATAGCCGTAAATGTCAAACATTTAACAAAAAATTTCGATACAGCAGTGTTGGCATGTTTTTATAATGTAGATGCTGTATGCTTCAAATATAAAAAGATAAAGCGTTAGAAAAGTACATATTGTTTATTATGTTATGAATTCTGCAATTTTTGGTTTATATAAAACAACAATGAGTAAATATTTATTTCTTTGGAGATTAAATTGCAGTTAATTATTAGAAATTTTTTTAGCAATTACCCTTTGATAGATTAGGGGATATATTTGGCAATCGTCAAATCAGCAGTTGCCAGATTGCAATAGATGTTTGCAATTAATCTCGAAAGAGACAAATATCTACTCGTTATTGCTTGATATAAATTAAAAATTGCAGAATTCATAAAGTAATAATCAAAATGTACTTTTTAAAAGCTTTATATCTTTATATTTGAAGCATACAACTTATGCATTACAAAACCATGCCAACACTGCCAAACCGAAATATTTTTGACATTTGCGGCTATATTCAGCTTGTACTTTCGGTAAACTCAACCGGTACTTTTTATAGTGTATACAGGGTGAGTCATGAGGAACTTTACATACTTCTACCATATGTAGAGTCCCTCAGGGAGCATATCATGTGGCCACTAAAAAATGTCAACTCCTCTTCTTTATTAATTAACAGGGTGATTTGTGTAATTGACCATTTATTTCATTTTACTGTAGTGTTTATACGGCTCATTTGATTTTTTTAATTTTTGCATGATACAGTACACTACTATCAAGCATTCGACTGGTATTAGCTAAACTAAAAAATTCCAGGACTGGCTTTGGAAAAATTAATTTAGGGATTCGTATTAAATATTACACCCTGCATAATTTTTTTTTAAATGCAATAAGTGATTTTCAAACTACATAAATAGCCAATGAAAACGACATATGCGACAATGTTGTCGCACTTTTATTAAATTTTTAGTGAACGATCAAATCTTACCAAAAATAGAACAACCATAATGAAGTATCAAATTATAAGGTAATTAATTTAAACAAATGTTATAAATTTCAAACATTTTAATTAAAATGAGTTCCTACAACATAATCTAATACGTAGAAAATTAACATCTTTACTGTCACTTTGTATTATCTCTACGATAGAATCAATTGTTTTTCAATTTTAAATTTTTACTCATAGATCGTATTGGGCATTATTTTCTATAAATAATAAATTAAATTGATTAAAAAGTCAAACCTCTTGTATGTGTTAGTTTTTGTTGATTGTAAATGATTAAAATTTTATGTCAAATAATAATACATTGCATCAACTGTACTAAATAAAAATAAATCTAAAAAAGTTTAAAATGAAGGTTGGCGTTGACCGTTTGACGTTTCTTGATATTTTATACCCATTGTCATTATTGTCATTATTAATTGTTATTTATGTGTACAAGAATACATATTTCTTCTGTCATATCTACGTTAAGTACATTGTGTTAGTTTTGGTAGAGCTTTTGTTACTTTCGTTCAAAATGCCACATCAGTTTTCGACCACAGAATATGCAGACATAATATTTGTTTATGGATTCTGTAATGGGAATGGTAGGGCTGCTAGTAGAGAATATCGCAGGAGATTTCCTAATCGTCGAACTCCCAGTCATCCAACATTTGGGTCAGTTTTTAATTATTTGCGAGAAAATGGCACTTTTCCTAGTGGAACAACAGAGCGACATGTAGATGAAGCGCAGGAAGATGACATTATGGACGCCGTTACTATGAACCCTACAATAAGCACTAGACAAGTAAGTCGAGAACTCAATGTTACTCAATCAAAAGTAAGTAGAGTCTTACAAAAAAATAATCTATACCCATATGACATTCAAATGGTTCAGCGACTACATGCTGGAGATGAGATCGATAGGTTAGAATTTTGTAGATGGATTAACAATAATCGACCAACGCTATACAGGACACTATTTACAGCTGAAGCCCAATTTACCAGAGACGGGATAAATAATTCACGAAATTCACATGTGTGGGCAGAAGAAAATCCCCATGCTATTCGAGAACGTCGTTCTCAGTTAAGGTTTTCGGTTAACGTGTGGATTGGTGTCATAAATAACCAATTAGTAGGTCCTCACTTTTTTGATGGTCCTTTAACAGGGCAGGTCTATTTGAACTTTCTACAAAATATTTTGCCGAATTTGCTTGCCAACGCGAACGTTGCTATCCGAGGGATGTATTTTCAGCATGATGGGGCATCCCCACACTTTTTACTGGCAGTGAGACAACATCTCAATAATGTTTATGGCAACAGGTGAATAGGACGTGCAAGTCCTATTTCGTGGCCTTCAAGATCCCCTGATTTCAATCCCGTTGATTACCATATTTGGGGACGATTGAAGCAACTAGTTTACGCAGTGAATATTAATAATCGACAACAATTAATTGATAGAATTATACATTGTTGTAATACTATTAGAAACGATCCCCAGAGTATCCGTAATTCAATACGTCAATTAACAATTCGGCAACAAAAATGTGTACAGGCTGCAGGGTTCCATTTCGAAAATCTATTTTGAATTATTTTTATTTTGTTACCATTATTGTATCTTTTCCAGTTCTAATTTATGGGTTTATCATAACTATGTACATATTTTTAGTTTTTTTTTTAATTGTTCTTCGTTATTGTTAGTAGTTACTGTTTTTTGTTGTGCAGTGACTCAGTTTATCATTTCAATTAAAATGTTTGAAATTTATAACATTTGTTTAAATTAATTACCTTATAATTTGATACTTCATTATGGTTGTTCTATTTTTGGTAAGATTTGATCGTTCACTAAAAATTTAATAAAAGTGCGACAACATTGTCGCATATATCGTTTTCATTGGCTATTTATGTAGTTTGAAAATCACTTATTGCATTTTTTAAAAAAAATTATACAGGGTGTAATATTTAATACGAATCCCTAAATTAATTTTTCCAAAGCCAGTCCTGGAATTTTTTAGTTTAGCTAATACCAGTCGAATGCTTGATAGTAGTGTACTGTATCATGCAAAAATTAAAAAAATCAAATGAGCCGTATAAACACTACAGTAAAATGAAATAAATGGTCAATTACACAAATCACCCTGTTAATTAATAAAGAAGAGGAGTTGACATTTTTTAGTGGCCACATGATATGCTCCCTGAGGGACTCTACATATGGTAGAAGTATGTAAAGTTCCTCATGACTCACCCTGTATATAGTACTTAATTAATTTTTGTGTATTTTCCATTTTAAACTTAGGGGTTATTTTTTACTGCGACTTTTTACCTAGGAGCTGTCTTTTATTAGCTAAGAAAAATATTCAGAAAGGAAAGGGAATACTATGAAAGTACTATTAGTAAGACGGATGCTTTACTAGTAGCTAAGTGGGTCGATAATTCCGTAGTTTGCATTGCTTTAAATAGATATGGCATCAATCCAATATCAAATGTTAGACGTTATTCGCAAAAGGAAAAAAAACACATACAAGTTATCAGACCAGCAGTACTTGCAGAGTATAACAAAAAAAAAATGGGTGGTACCGATCGAATGGATCAGAATGTTGGGCAGTACAGGATTCAAATTAGAAACAGAAAATGGTACTGGGCATTGTTTACATTGCTTCTTGACGTTTCAGATCTCTCAGATCTCCCAAATAGACTTCCGAAGGGCCATCATGCAAGTTTATTTGAAGAAATATTCGTCATCTCCCAAAGGCACTGGCAGGACTCCATCTCCATCTTCCAATGCGCAAAGAGTAGCCGATGAAATTAGATATGATAGGATCGAACAGCTAGTGTATAATATTCCAAACGACAAAAGAAGACGTTGTGCTGGAAGATTTTGCAAAAGTTCAACAGGCACGATGTGCAAAAAATGTAACTTAGGTCTCTCTATTGATTGTTTCGTTACTTATCACACAAACCAAAATGTTTAAATTCCTTTTTCATTATTTTCAGTATTTTAAATAAATAAAACTGTTTACAGATATATTTTGTATTTTTGCACTCATTAGATTCTAGCGTTACATGTATGTAACATCATATACTGAGTGATTTATAAATCTGAATGCATAAATTCGTTTATTTTTATATTTTTTAATAAATTTTTATTAATTAAATGCCAGACTAGAATTTTAGTATTTGTTTAATTTATTCGTCAAAATCATCTTAAATCCAAACAAAATTAGTATGAATAGGTATATTAAAATAATTGTACTTTTGCATTTAATTAATAAATATTCTAACGTTCGCCTCTGGTTAATTGTCAAAAAAGTTGACGTTGACGTAAAAACAATTAGAGAATTGAAAAACGTCAACTTTTTGACAAGTAACCAGAGGCGGAGGTTTTAATATTTATTAATTAAATGAGAAGCTAGAATTTTAGTATATATTTAATTTATTCATCAAAATGAGCTTTAACTCAAATAAAATTAGTATGGTTGAATAGGTATTAAAAATACCTTTTAAATAAGGTCTCACTTGCCATAAGGTCCTATTTAAAATTATCTGTCACAGTGGCGCTGTAACGTCATCTGTCACTATTACGTCACCTGTTATGACTAGTTGAGAAGCCTACGTCTGATTATTACCTCCCTCTAAATTTCACTATTGTAACAATAACAGTTCAAAAGATACGAGGGGAGGAACGGACTTTCGACTAGCACTGTATAATAACAAAATCTCCTACATAAAAAATGATTGTTTATGATACAAACTTACCTTCTCCGAATTTACCATCGTCGCTGTTCATGATTCTAATACGCAACACCAACTTTTCAGCATTGTCATCGTTGAAAATACAATTCAAATCGTCACCGAAACCAGCGTTGATCTTTTCGGCAATTTGTTCCATAGTTAGTTTCTTATCGGTCATTCTTTTTCTGTCCAGTTCGATACGAAGCAACCACGGTGATATACGAGTCGGATCGAAATCAGGCATTTCATAGTAGACGTTAACGAACTCCTGATCCTCGGGAATGACGGTATTTTGTGGGTCTGGATCGTAATAGATGGCGGTATTGGCGGTTACTTTACGTAAAGTGGTGTGCTCAAGTCTGAAACGTAAGCAATTTATAATGTATCGTATATATTTATATGACGTCGCTGAACACAAAGATGAGAAATATCGAAAAAAATTAAAAAGGACCAGTAAATTTTAGAAATTACTTAAATACGGTTAACTTCCTTGACTATACTAGAATCCACAGTAAGAATGCAGTGCAGGCAACGTATTTTTTACGGGAGAACGGCCGACCACGTTGCCGGTTTGCCCCAAGCGGTGCACCAGGACCAAGTTTAAGAATCATAGCACAGGAATACGCGCACACAATTGCCTACGGTTGCATAAAAAACTATCATTATTGTTTTAACTAAAGCATGATTCAATCATCGATGTATAAATAAGAGAACTGGATAATATTGAAAAAACATAACCACTGGGTACTGGATGCATGGATACAAGACTGGATACCTACTACTAGAAAATTGTATAAAAATGTATAAAAAATATGATTTTTGTAAGTTCACCAATTATATAATGTAGAATTTTTTACCGTAGTTATATTGTTTTTGAAATATTAATAATGTAAATTTCAAATATTAATAGATGTTATTTTAATCATTGTCAAGAATCAAAGTCAAACATGATTAGGGGAATGAAACCTAGGTTTCGCAGTCAATATCCCAACCACACACATAGCTTATCTATATTTATCAATTTTCAATAGCTTCTATTGTAAACACATTCTTCGGGTAATAAAGATGAAGCGAATCAGTTTTACCCATTGTCCACGCAAAGCAAACATGTCTCTTTGTAGATTTGTACATCATACATACAAAGTACATACCTACATCATAGAGCCGTTGCCAGAATCTGTCGTGAATTTCAAACAGCGTGTGACTCTTACGTTCGTATTCATAGTCCGACTCCAGCGCGTCGCTGGCTGTTCACCACCATATCTATGTTTCATAGTCGACCTACAGCCTGGTTGACGCAAGCGTAAAGCATCTTTCTCCGAACAGTCGCTGGCATGTCGCTGGATACGCGCCAGTCGCTTTCACAGTGATCTCACACTCGAATGACGCATGCCCTGTTTAGAGATTTTCGAAGCTTCGCCAGAGAAGGTATATGCATGCTCTGGCGATTCGCCGATTCGCCCGTCAATTTGAAATACGTTTGCGATGGACGATTTACATCAATATTATGTAGTTAACCGATAAATAAATGAACAAAACGATATATTACAAGTACCAAAAGATATATAAGGGACATGCAAAATCCATTACACTTTTATAATGATAATGAATTTCGAAAAAGGTATAGATTTCGAAAACAAACAGTTATTGAAATAATGTTGCCAGTAATAAATGATGAAATGGTGAAAATTAATCGACGTGGATTACCGTTTCCACCCATTTTATGTCTTTTAGTTGCCTTGAGATTTTATGCTACTGGAAATTTTCAGGTAGGATAAATTAAAGAATATATTTTCAGAACATGATATATGTATATATATATATATATATATATATATATATATATATATATATATATATATATATATATGTGTGTGTATATAATGGTAGATCGTAGTATAGTTAATTTTAATTTAATTTTTAGATTGTAACTGGACATCTTAGAGGATTTTCACAACCCACGGTTTCGAGATGCATTTTTAAAATTTCCCGTCTACTTGCTCAGCTATTACCCACATATATAAAATTTCCTGAAAGTCTCGAAAACCAGAGAAAGAACCAAAGGCTGTTTTACGATATTGCCAATTTTCCCAAAGTAACAGGGTGTATAGACTGTACCCACATACCAATAAAAAGTCTTGGAGGGAATATGGCCGAGGTATATAGAAACAGGAAAAGATATTTTTCAATAAACGTCCAAGTAGTGGGTGGACCAAATTTAGAAATTTTCAAAGTTGTAGCTCGTTGGCCTGGAAGAGAACATGATTCGATGATCTTCAATAATGGTTCAGTGAAACACCGTTTCGAGAATGGCCGTTTAACAGGATTTCTTCTTGGAGATAGTGGCTATGCTTGTTTACCGTATTTAATGACGCCTCTTTTAAATCCTGGAATTGAATAAGAAGTAAGGTATAACAGATCTCATATTAGAACGAGAAATACCGTTGAGAGATTGTTTGGATTGTGGAAAAAAAGATTTTGTTGTTTGAGTCGGGGTTTAAATAATAAATTGGAAAGAGTTCCAGAAATAATTGTGGCATGTGCAGTTCTTCACAATATTGGGATCAAAGTGAATGATGTAAATGATGAACAAGATAATGTGGAAGAAGAACTAGATGATAATGAACCTCACATACCGAATCAAGCTCAAAATATTGGACAGATTGTACGAAGAAGACTTATTGAACAACATTTTAATTGATTTCAATTTTATGTTACACCGTTTGGCGCTCTTTCACTTAGCTGTGTTGAAGTAATTAATAAATAAATACAATTCTCCCTTTCTAAAATTCCAAATTTTCCTGCTCAATACTACTCAAAATTCCATAAAAACCTATAACTTTTTCCAATATAATATCAATAAATAAAAAACAAATCAAGAAAAACAAATGTATGTACGAGTAATTATAACATATCAATGTGTATAAAATAGAAAATCAAATTAGAAATTGTTAGTGGGACATCAGCTAACAATTAAAAGGTCTTTAGAAAATAAAATTTTTATTTAAACTAATATACTGAATGCAATCTATCTGTTGGTTGAATGGTATTTGCGAAAACAATATCCTATGCATTGTCCAGGTTTTTTTTTTGTCACAATCAGCACACTCGTAAATTGTGTTTTTTACGTACTGGTTATATTTCAATATTGATAATGGTCTGACAACATTCCATCCTCTCTTGGTTGTGTGTTCAGTCAAAGTATTGGCAAATTCAGAAGATCCTTTTTCCCTCCTCGTAGATTCGCCACTGACTACCCAACGCTTAGCTACTCTTCATACAATTTGTTTTATCTTGTAAAAAAAACCAAGCATTTGCAAGAAAATTGCACTTTCATATAAAAAAACGAGTTATTTATCTCGTACTTTTTTTATGCAAGGCGCAATATTTAATTACTTAATATTATTAGTAATATTAAAAAACAATATTAAAAGCTTTAATACTATTACCAATATTAAAAACTTTAATATATTATACATTATAATATTAATATGAATGAGTAGAAACGATTACATTTAAATTTGGCAAATTGTAACTCCAGTCGACTAGTTCACAAGTACGATTGCTGTAGATCCTTGTCATCAAATACGTCTATGTTTTCATATCGAGTAGTAAGTAACCGATCGCCCACTAGCGGTTCTCCGAAGATTGACTATGAAACAGAAGATGAAATCTCGATGGAGTGTTCGCTAACTGAAGATCCGCCGGCGACTCTTCCTGGCGACGCACTATGAATACCAGTGTTAGTGTGCGAATAAAACGTGTGGTGTTAAATGTATTGAACCATCATCTGAACTTAAAAAATGGTGACACCCATATTACTATGACTAACAAGATAGGATCTTCCCGTAGCACAAAATCGGTCGTGTTCGCGCATGCCGTCATTGGAGAGTAGAATTTGAATTCTTGTTAAAGTTAAATGGAATTTTTATGCATTCTGTGATGAAATTATTCAATTAGCAAAATAATAATATTAAATAAAGATTTAATAATTACAATAATCGTACACAAAAGGATATCTCCAAACTATTTATTAAATATTATTTATTGACACATACAAAAAACTGACATTACGAACGTGCAACTCTCCAATTACGTCACGACTTGACTTACGTCACGCATAAGATGCGCAACATCTTATCTTCTTAATCATAGTATCATGGTGACAGCTTGACTATTACTGTGGAAAAAGTTTCGAAAATGTGCAGTGTGAGTGTTCGCAAAATTTATGATATCCGCGAAGAGAACCAGAAAGGCGAACTGAAACCGGTACAAAAAATATTGTTCTGAAGCTATTTTCTTGTGGCATTTTAAAGTAATTACTATTTAAATAGGAATAGGCCACAATTAAAGGTTAAAGTACGTTTATTGACGTTTCAATTTCCACTTCGGAAATCGTTCTCAAAATACAGATCTAATGTTGTTAAACATGCTGCAAAAAATTTTAAGAGGTTTCTCCATTCAATCTTCTAGGAAGTTCGTACGGTAAACCAATAATCCCAGCCCATAAATTTATACTAAATTGTTTTTGACAATTTGTCCTACGTATAGCATACGGGTTTTCATCATACCACACGTGACAATTGTGAAAATTAAACACACCATTTCTAGTAAAACAAGCTTCATCTGCACACAAAACTTTGCACGGAAATTCGGGTTCTCTGGCGATTTTGTTTTGAACCATCTACAAAATCTTATTCTTCGAGGTAAATCGCCTTGGTGTAAATCTTGCAGTCGTTGGAATGGTAAGGATGTAACAGTTGTTCCGTAAATATCTTGTGAACAATGTTTTTTGAAATGCAAACCGTTCTAGCCACAGATCGGGTACTTACTCTTGGATTATTAATGACTATATCCAAAATCCATGTTTTCGTTACAAAGGAAAACATGGAAAAAATAGCAAAGACCCAAAGAGCCATGGAAAGGCAAATGCTGAACATCAGGCTATTAGACAAGAAAAGAAATACTTGGATCCGCAACAAAACAAAAGTGGCTGATGTATTAATGCAGATAGCAAAACTTAAGTGGAAGTTCGCTGGACATACATAAGACAGAAAGACGACAGATGGAATAAGATGATTATACACTGGATACCATATAGTTACAAACGAAAAAGAGGAAGGCCACAAATGAGATGGTCAGATGACTTGAAGAAACACGCAGGCCCGAAGTGGATACAAACTGCCTACAATACAGAGACGTGAAGAAGGAAGAGGAGGCCTATGTCCAAAATTGGACAGCAAGGACTATATAGATAGATAGATAGATATCCAAAATCACATCTTCTACATTTAGTCTAGGGTTGCTTCGTGTTCTACCGCTAGATTTTTTAGGTATCACACAACCCGTCTCTAATAACCTTTGGGACACGTTCACAAAACTTCGGGCATTAGGATGTCGTCGTTCGGGATAGCGTTCAAGAAAGTCTAACAGCCCTATTACTGTCACAGTGAGCTTCACCGTACGCAGTTAACATATCGTGATATTCGCGAATCGAAAACATGACAATACTATTTAATCTTGAGCTACGGGTAATTACGACTGTTTACAAATAATATATCTTCTCTGTATCAAAATAAATTAAACTATCGGGTTGCCAAATGTAAGTTTTAGTAAAAGAAATTTATTTTTATTTTTTGAGGCAACAGATGACTTTAGAAAAGAATTTATTTTATAAGAAAGTTTTCTTTTCAATGGTGCATTCTACCCATACCTTTTTGGAGCGCAACGTTGCCGGATGTATTTGCTTTTCTGTGGACACTAATCATATGGATTAATTTAATATATATATATATATATTATATATATATATATATATATATATATATATATATATATATATATCATATATATATATATATATATATATATATATTATATATATATATATATATATATATATATATATATATATAATATATTGAAAACGGTTGACTTTATAAAAAAATGTTATAAGACTTTTTTGTTTTAAATGCTACACTCAGCTCATACCTTTAAGGAACGCACTATTTTCCGGGACACCCTGTATATGTATATAAGTATTACGAGGTATTGAATATTTTATGAATACAGGCATTTTGTATAGAATCAATTTGTTTTTTTTTTGTTTATTCTCTTATTTAACTCAGTTAAATTAATGAGTAAAGATTTTTGAAACGAAGCGCGTACGGTCCTGATTTCTCAGTCTATCGTCAAACTACCACACACCTACCACTGTGCCGATATGAGCGGCATTGCTGCGCGCCGTAAGACCAACACTGCATTCTAACTGAAGCTTCTACTATAGTAAACTAATAAATTATGAGAGAAACTGTTAAACATAGAGGTGGGAACGAATTATTTGAACAGTTCCAAAATTACAACATTCAGAAGAATTGCGACTAAAATAACATATTATACGTATCTAGTAGTTTTAAAAAATTACCAACCTGCATAACACATTTTTCGCCTTTTCCGCATCTCTAGCAGCGGCACCAGTTAAAAATACGGTTAGAGATGGAGCTTTAGGTTTCTTGGAAATATTAATAATTTCCTTCAGCCTAGGTACGCCAAGGGTTACGTTCTTCGAGGACACACCAGCAAAATGGAAAGTGTTCAGTGTCATCTGAGTAGCGGGCTCTCCCAACGATTGCGCGGCGAGAGCGCCGACCATTTCACCGGGATTCGCTTGGGCCTGTTGGAATCTGGTCTCGATTTCTCCTATCAACCATTCAAACGCTTCGGTGCTGAGCCTAAATTCTTCGGAAACACATTTTGTGCATAGAGTTGATCTGACTAGACATTGGAAGAGTAGCGTTGCGTTTTCGTTTGCTTGTTTGGACAGACGATCCTCGCCAGCTACGATGACGCATTTCCTTAGTAATTCTCGAACGCCCTGTATAACTCTTAAGGGAGACAGATCTGTCGGGGCTCGTTTATTTATGTGGAAAATTTTTTGTACGTTCCAGATCATACGTTGTAAGTTACAGGGGAGTACCACTTTGGATTCTCCACTGGGGAAGATTTGTCTCAAGGCTTCTCTGTCTTTCTGAAGTTGTTCCCATTCTCTAAAAACATAAAATACTTAATAAATATATAGATAACAAAGAAACAGTGGAATACCATGAATAAAAAACGCGATGTGTCACTCCAGGAGTGACTGAGGAGAGGAAACATAGTTTTCTTATCGTCTACACAACGGAGCGATGGTTTTTAATTCAATTCAATTCGATTCGAAAACAACAATTAGCTGTTAACTCCGCTCAAAAAAGCAGAAGTAAAAAATATACACGCCTGCTTCTCGGTGGCTCAAGGTCACGTGGTTCAACTCAGTTTTATCGTATAGTACTACCTATAAAGTTCTTAAGAGAGAGTTTGGGTGCCAAAATAGAAAAGAAGGAACATGGATAACTTAAATAAAGGATAGCATTATAAAAAACCTCAAAAATATGGACCGTTGTGACCGAAAAAGATATTTTCCTCATTGCAACGAAGATATTATAGTATCAAAGTGTAGATTTTATATAATATTTTACCTCTCAAGTTCGGAAATGACTTCCCCTGAACCCATAAGTTGTTTGATAACCTCTTCGTTGAACACTCTTCTTAAATACCTTTCGTTACTCGGATCAAATCGGAATTTTCTTTCGAACGCCTTGTTACTTAATTTAACCGTTGCTAAGTGTTGAAATTCTACCATTTCCCCGCAGAGTCCGTCCTCGCCGTATCTCAACTGAATAAGTTGTCCTACAGAGTTCCTTACGGTACCATCGTAGTGTACCATTACACTCTCCATAGCCTTTATCAGACGACGCTGGATGTAACCGGTTTCGGCAGTTTTTACAGCAGTATCGATAAGACCTGTGGGAAGTATTTTATTAAAAACTTATCATAGCCATTTACATGCTAATTTTTAATAAATAAACCCATAAAAAAAGTCTCCCAAATACATACAGGTTTTTCTTAAAGAAAAAAATTATATGAACGATGAGTGAGGATGTTACTTTGGGCGATAAAAAATGTTGTATCATCACATAAATAGTTAGAAATTTATTTGAAACCATTTAATAAGAAATCTATTTGCGGTTTTACTAATATTGGTCATAAACTTAATCAGGACTTACCTTCACGACCTCCCATAGCGTGGAAATAGAACTCTGAAGGAGTCAGACCGGCAAGATACGAATTTTCTACGAAACCTCTGGATTCGGGACCGTAATCGTCCTTGATGAAGTGCGGCAAAGTGCGTTTTCTAAAACCGAATGGAATACGTTTACCTTCTACGTTCTGTTGTCCCACACAAGCAATAACCTGAAAGTAAATATAAAATTTCACAATTTAATTACTACAGGTCTCCGGAGATACCAAGAATACCGGTCCCCGGGGGTAATATATATACAAGTCTCTGGCGGTATGCACAGAATTTTTGTTTATATTTACCTGAGAAATATTAATATTGGATCCCTTAGATCCCGATACCACCATAGCTTTTAAGTTATTGTATTCAGTCAAAGATTTCTTAGCGGAACCACCGGTTTTGTCACGAGCGTCGTTTAGAATTCTGTTTACTTGATTTTCGAAAGTCTGACGCAATGTATTACCGGGAGTCGGTTCCAGTTCCATGTTGTGAGCTTTCTGGATGACCTCTATTACATCTTCTTTGGCTTTTCTGATGGCTCTCTGAATTTCTGTGTAAGTCTGAGGATCGGCAATTGTGTCTCCGATACCGATGCTGTGACCTATAATAAAAATTAGCCTTATAAATACGAGATTATATCTTGCGAAAACGAATAGATTATGCAGCGCGGCAACACCGCTCACTTGTCAGTTTTATTATTAGAGGTGGGAAGTAATTTTACGTACTGCTTTCTTATAGGTGCTCTGTCGTTATAGCAACGGCCAACAATGAGTTGAAATTTGGTAACCAATATAGTAATTCAAATTTAAGTCACTTTTGGGAACCAATTTGGAGGACTTGCGTAAGTACAGTAGGCCAGACAATGAAGCGGTAAAAGGCCCAATACCTACCAAATTTTTGCAGTTGGATGGAACTCAATGAAACATTTTGCATTCGATTCATGAGAGTGTCAGGAAATTTTTTGAACAAAAATAATGAGGTGTAAAAAAAATTCAATTATTGAACAAGGAAAATGCATTTTCCAAAGTGCGTTTCGAAGTGATGAAAAATATTAAATTTGTTAAACCGGAAATAATGGACGATAATGAGTTCAATATTATTACTCGGAGGTTTTTGGGGTCGCTGAACACGAATATCATGACGGCGATGGTCTCCGAGACACCTGGTGCACGTGGACCTCGTCTCCTGGAGTTTTGAGGAAATTAATACAAAATCAGTACAGACACGTTACACAGTGGTTTTTGGGTCCTTTAACACTAATATTATGTCAGCGATGGTATGCTAGGCACCTTGTATCCTAAAGTTTTGTGGAAATTCGATATAAAATCAGTCTCCGATGCACTTCAATGTACAAATTCCAGGAGACGATGCCCATTTTGGGCACTAGGTTCCTCAGAGTACATCGCCGACATGATGTTAGTATTCAGCGACCCCAAATCTAAACAGTATCGAATATGCACTGATTTTTATCGAATTTCCACAAAACTCTAGGATAAGAGGCCCATCTCGTGCACCAGGTGCCTCACACACCATCCCAGTCATGTTATTGGTGTTCAGCGAGACCAAAAACTCTTGAGTAACGAATTTACACTGATTTGTTTCGAATTTCCACAAAACTTCAGGAGACGATGCATCGGTGCACCAGGTGCCTCGGAGACCATCGCCGCTATGATATTCGTGTTCAAAGACCCCGAAAATCCTCGGGTAGTAATATTGAACTCATTTCCATCAATGATTTCCGAATTACAAATTTTTCATCTTTCATTAATTCGAAATGCACTTTGGAAGATACATTTTTTTGTTCAATAATACAATTTTCATTTCCACATCATCATTTTTGTTCACAAAATTTCCTGACACTCTTACGAATCAAATGCAACAAGTTCCATTGAGATTCATCCAACTGCAAAAATTTGGTAGTTTATGAAAATTTGGTACTTATGAAAAAGCATTCCACTTACCTTCTAGTAATAACCAGTTGTTGATTACAGTTTGAATGTTACCATAAAATCTACCACAGACTTCGTGTCCTAATTCCAACATACAGATATGCAGCAGAGAACCTAGAAATAAAATACAGAGTGAGTTTTTTCTCTTCTCGCTAATTTAAAAATGTACCAAAGTATATATATAAATGATGAAGCACGAAAAATCAGAACAAGCAAGTTAAAAAGGATTTTTTTATCAAAACAAAAAAATAACGGTGCCAATCTGTGCATTTCCTTGAGAGTTTTTATCAGAAAAACCATTTTTCTTTGTAAATAATGTTCATGACGTGAATATTTCAATATTTTTTAAAAATAAGTTGTTCAGAACCTGATTATCTCAATATAACAATGTTTAAAATCGACTCACCTGCCGATGTTCCAAGACTCTTCTTACACAATATACCCATGACCAATTCTCCATGTTCTACCATAACTTTTGTATCTCCTGGCGATATCCATTTATAGGGACCGTCGTCTTCGTCGTCGGGATGCGTAGAATGGGTACGTATCATATTTACATTACCAGGAATAATCAGTGAAAATATCTGTTTTCCTGTCCACAACGGTTTGGGTTTGAGGATGGCCGGACGGGGCATTTTACCTAAGAAAGTGGATATAGATTAATTAAGAATTGTTTTACATGTCTAAGACACTTCATGGCATAGACAATAGTAAATAGGATCTAGAAACTGTTAAAGACCCACCAATGAATATCGAGAACACTCTCTATAGTTTTTTCTCCGGGTGTTAAATTGTGATGTTTCTTTTTGATATACGGTTTACTATACTACTGTCAGTTATATTTATTATTTGTCACCAAATTGAATTAAACTAAATTACTCACAATTCACCAAATGTAAACGTAAAAGCTCCTTCACTAGTAATAATAATACAAAAAATTCTGTTCTTAGCTTTATGAAACCCCTGTCAGTGCGCTTATGAAACCGACGTACAAATAACAGACAATAAAATTGCTACCCGAACAATGGCGTTGTTGCCAATTACATCGCCGTAATTTGCGATGATGTTGATCGCAGATATTATCTACCGTTAGAGAAAGATATTAACTACCACATTGCAGATAACTTCAAGTTGAATCATACACGCTGATGTTACATTTTTCTTAGAACCCAAATATTTGCCAAAACATTTAATTTTGCAATAATCCTTTAATTTGTTTATTAAATAATACTTAAATTTTCTCCTTTGACGGAACAAAAATATTTTTTTCTATAGGGTAAACGTCCAATTTTACTGACCTATAAAAATAATTAAAACATGAGTCACTTTCTACAATTGTGATATTTGATTGTACGGGACGATAGCTCATGTTCCGAGATATTAATAGAAATATCTCGGTTTTTGTGCTGGATTATTAATATTGACGAATTTTAATTTCAAAATTAATCTGTAAATCAATTTTGAAAGACAAATAAAAAGAAAAAGTTGTAAATAACAACTGTCTGTTATTGATTACTGAACGTTACAAAAGACTTACCATCCCAAATTGGCAAGAACATCAATATATTCATCATTTGTTCCTTCTCGATGAACACATCTCTTTTTGTCATCTTCCTAACAGCTGTCAGCGTATCTTGTACGATACCCATAACAGGCTGGTTAGCTTGCGGAGTAATAATTTGTCTGGGAGTAATGTGGAGGTTTTCGACTTCGGCTCGAGTTTCCATACTCTGGGGAACGTGCAAGTTCATTTCGTCGCCGTCGAAATCGGCGTTGTAGGGAGAAGTACACGAGAGATTCATACGGAACGTCGACCAGGGTAACACTTTGACCCTGTGGCCCATCATACTCATCTTGTGGAGGGTTGGTTGACGGTTGAAAATTACGAGATCGCCGTCTCTGATGTGTCTTTCGACCCTAAATTAGAAAAGAATATGTTTTATCAAGTTTATTAATTAGTTATTTCATTGTATTCGTGGATTAGATCTAATAAACCTATTTGCAAACATTTTGGACTGTTTGGACAAAAAGGAAACTTACTTATAACCGCACTGCAAATGTAAATCTGACGGTTTTGGATGGAAACGTAAATCAATCCTTTCTCCATTGTCTCTGATGATATACTTCGCTCCTGGATACTGAGAATTGCCTCTCTGTACTAATTCCAACATTCTATAAGTAGAAACAAATCATATATTTATAAAATTATCTAAATTTGGTGCAATATATCCAAAATGATGGTTATGGCTGCAAAGTAACTCACAGAAGTACAGTACTGTGCGAATTAATGGAATCATAGTCTGTTTTAATGAAAAAACAATTTATTTAAAAAAAAATTATATTTTGACAAAATTATAAAGGTAAACTTACATCATTTAGTAGGAAATATGTCCCCCTTTGGCTGCAATTATTGCTTTTACATAGATTCTACGAGCTTTTGACAGTTTCCAGATATCCTTTCATCTTGAAACCAAACCTGAATGACCGCTTCTATCATTTTTATTTGTGTAGTACAGTCGATTTTGTGCAGTCTAGCTTTGCAAAAGGCCCATAAATTTTCAATGGGGTTGAGGTCTGGCGAACTACCGGGCCAATCTGAAACGTTAATCTTCTTATTTTTGAAAAATTCCATCATTTGCTTTGACTTGTGACAGGAAGCAGAGTCCTGTTGAAGAATCGCTCCTCCTTGAGGCTGACATTTTTGTAGTTCTGTGTCCAAACGTTATTCCAACATGAACTTTTATTTTTAGCTGTTCCATGCTTTCGATTGGTACCAAAGATCCAACCTCCATGTATGAAAAACATCCCCAAAAAATTTTGTTGACTGAATGTTTTATGGTTTGATCAATATGAGATGGTGTAAGGTTTTCTTTGTCAGACTTCCTGACGAATTTCGACCGCTGTCCCTGAACTATTAAGTGAGTTTCATCTGTTAATAGGACTTTTCTCCAGTCGTCTACGGTCCAATTAGAGTATTTTTTGGTCCACAATAGCCTTTGTTACTTCATTCGTTCAGTTAGAAGCTATTTTTTCTTTGGATGCATTGCCCTTCTACTATTCTCCAAAAGTATTTTCCGAACAGTTGAGTCATGAATCACCACACCTGATACTGCTAGATCTTGTTGGAGCTCTTGGCTTGTTTTCCTTGGGTCCAATTTGCTCTTTCGAAGTAAACATCTTTCATCTGCTGGTGTTGTTTTTCTCTTTCTTCCATATTTTCTTAACCTTTTCACATCCATTGATCCCGTTTCTCGTTTATGCTTCAAAATCTGGCTTACTACCTCCTGACTCACTCCACAGGTTCTTGCGATTTCTCTTTATGACATAAACTGTGTTAACTTAACGTGATAATCTTTTCAGCTTCCTAGGCGTAATATCCATGATGGAATTAAATGAAAAAAACTCACTAAATAGCAAAAACAAAACAAACTTAGTGGAAAATGTCCTAAAACACCCTCAAATAAAAGGCAGAGCAAAGTAAGGTTATGTTTTCAATGCTTGGTCAGTTGTAAATGTGTGGACAGTGTTACCAACTGTGAATATTGAAAAATGTCACAATTAATTCGCACAATACTGTAGTTTAAGAAAAACTTACTTGTCGAAATTGAAAGGTGTGACGATTTCTGGAAAGGTCATGTTCTGGGCGATACTTCTAGGCACTCCTACTTGATCGATACGTAAATTTGGATCGGGTGTGATGACAGTACGTGCGGAAAAATCCACACGCTTTCCCATAAGGTTACCTCTAATCCTTCCTTCTTTACCTTTCAGTCGTGCTTTGATAGCTTTTAGAGGTTTTCCGGATTTTTGCATGGCTCTGGAAATAATATATTTTGTTTAATCAAATATTCGTTCTGATAAAAACAAACAAAACTTATGAAAACTTAAATAGAGACATAAATGTTGCGATGTATAATGCATTTTTGATTATAATTATTTATATGCATAATATAGTTTATCAATATTCATTATCGTTTAGTTATTTTGTAACAATATTTCTTTTATAATATTTTCGACACAAATTAACTGTGCTTTCAAAACATTAGCTGTAACAAAAGTCTCTACGAACATTTTTATTACATTGAGAGAATCGTTCCAGTGTTAAGTTGTCCGCCCTTAACCATAACTTAATTCAGAAAAATTCTGCATGGCGGGACTGGGACGAAAAACGAATGCAATTCAATGATGGTGTGGTGGTGGTGTGTAAATTTAGTATAGTTAGCCAGTAGCTAATAAAGTCATGGGGCTTATGGAAAATTTTCTATAACAAGGACTGTTGGGAGTTTTTTCTAGGGAGAAAAAAACTTTTTTTTCTTTTTATCTTCCCAAATATTATAAAATATATGAAAACAAACATTACATAGAAAACATAATAATCCAAATACAATTACCAAACACATAAGCAAGGAATTTTAAAGACTAATTACAAAAGAAAACAGTATTAAAGAGAGAAAAAAGGGAAACGATGGTAAATACGTTCGTACAACACTAATATATCCTATAAAAAATCATTTCTCTTACCTCGGCATTCCCGGCATATCGTTGTCAACTAAAGTGGCGACGTGGAACTGCAACATCTTAATATTTTCTGTAATTATGTGGGCGGCTGCACCTGCAGACTCGTTCTTTTGTAATTCATTATTCGCCTTGATAATATCGGCCAATTTGTGCGTGATATCGTCCTGATTCCTTGCAGATCCGTGCATAACTACGGCGGGTCGTACAGCGAGTGGAGGAACAGGAAGTACCTAGAGAAAATTAATAATATTTGATCTGTCATTAATGAAATACGTAGTATTACTACAAATTGATCAAATGCTATAGAATAAAGGATTAGAAATAATTAAAAGAGGCACTAAGGTGTGATAAATTAGTAACAGAAGCTGGAAGATACATTAGAGAATAAAATATTGGGAAAAGAACGAAAATATGTAGTACGAAAGTATTTTGACATTAAAATTGGAAAGCTAGCTTTCCAATACATGGCGTTGCCTGCGAATGAATTACTGTACTGCATTTTGAGAGACGTCATCCAACGTATGAAGCAATTAGAATTCGCAAAATGTTTTAGCAATGACAAAAGCAATGCTATTGGTTTTTTTTGCCGATAGTTCACTAAGAAACGAATGAGAAATCACAGAGATGAAAAAAGGTGACAAAGACCCACCAAATAAGGCAAAAACCACCTGATCGTATAACAGCCGCCTTCCAGAGAAAAAACAAAAAATCCGACCGGTCGGTAATGTGACGACTGTTTTTTGGTGTGCGAAAGGTATTTTTCGCAATATTAAGTTGGAAAAAGAATACTCTTTCGCCGCCAATCCCTTTTTCATTAAGATAACGCATCCGTTCACTAGTCGCTTGTAGTACAGATAAAATGACACCCATTAGGAACTGAATGGATTAACTATTTACTTTATTTGCCAGATTTTGCTCCGTGTGACTATTTCCCGTTCCCAAAATTAAACAAATCATTTGGAAAACGCTATTTTGCAACTAACGATAAGGTAAAAGCCAAAGCAACAGGAATATGATGAAAATTATTTTTCGAATAAAAAAAAAATATTGGAACAGCATTTTTTCACAGACTAAGTGTAAAGAAGACTTTTGAAATATTAATGATAAAAATAACAAAAACCGTAGGTAGACCACTAGAAATTTGGAAATAACTTTTAAAGTGAGAAAAATCACAAACACTTACGTCTAGATTTGCGACAAAAGAGTCTTAGACAAACATAAAATGAAGGGTCAGGGTTTTAAAAAAACGTTAGAAAATAAAAATACCAACTATAAATCTGGAAAAAATTATAAATACCTACAAAAAATTTAAAGTAACGAACCGAAATTATTGATAAAATATCTAAAAAATACATACCGTTACTATCATCCAATCTGGTCTAGCAAATTTGGGATCCATACCAAGAATGAAGCATTCTTCATCTGTGATATGTTTTAGGATTTCCCAGACACGTTCGGCAGATAGTGCGATTTTTTTCTCTTGTGTATCTTCATTGACATGTTTCCATTCTGCTGTTAAATCTAATCCCGCACGTCTAAGAAAGAAAGTTAAGTTGTCAAATTGCGTACAATGTCCAAATTATACAAGGTATTACAAATGTTTACAGATATGAAATAAATATATACAATGCGTGTCATTAAAAAGAGGCCAACTAGAATTTTAAAAGAATTTTTCAATAATTTTAAGTTTATGCAATTTATTCTATTGTAACTAAACTCCCACAATGCAAACACTTTAGGCACCGCCACTGGGTGCCGACAGGTCAATTACGGGTAATAAAGTCTCAGAATTGATATCAGTTTTACGACTTCAGAGAATGCACTTGTTGTTTGGACATTGTTTTTCTTGGAATATGGCTGTTTTGTTTTTCAAAAATCTTTCATTGGTGTACAGTTGATCAAAGGGTGAACTTGCGTAATTTTTAAATTTAAAACTATGGCCGAGTCATTTGCTAGATCTATTCGAATTGTTACTTTGATTGATAATGGAATGTGTCAAAGAGAAATGGCCAGACAGTCGTTTTATGGTCCAAAAAATATACTAACGATTCGTAGAAACTGGATCTTAAACATTACACAAACATCTAATAACAATCAATTTATAGGGTTCGTAAAAATTAAAAAAAGCCAAAAATTTTAGAGGGCTTATTTTTAATGACGCGCAGTGACGCATAATAAGCAAATAATAGATGAACAAACCTGATATTTGGTTGATAGCGACCACAACCGCCGTGGCCAGCTTTTTTATTGGGATCTTCGGTTTCTTTACCCACATCCATTTCGTCTCCACCTTCACAAATATTTTTACCTTTACAAAGATCATAAACAAAAGCCAATCGTTTACGTGGTTGTCCCTTTGATTTCATTACAACTTCTTTAATTTTCGGATTATTCTGAAAACAACAAAAAAATTATGTAACGACATATATTTCAAATATTACGATTCACTTACCGGACTGACTAATAATTTACTGCAAAAGAAGCAAACACATCTCAAAATCTTTATTGTTTTTGTAACAAATCCTACGTGAAAAACTGGTTTTGCTAGCTCAATATGTCCAAAGTGTCCAGGGCATTCTGTCATATTTCCGGCACATGTCTGGCATCTTGAGCTTCTGTCTATGACACCTTGCCTGGGGTCCATAAGACCGCATAGTTTGGGGCGTCCTGCTTCCATGGTTTCTGGGAAGCGGATGCCCCCTTCTGTGACTGACATTCGTCTCTGAAAAGTAAAATAAAAGATGGATATATACTTAAAACAAACAATTATAAATTTTTGTTATGACTAACTCTTACACTTATTAGTAGGTCTAGGAAGGAAAGAATACCATGAAAGACTGTTAAGAAGATGAACACGAACGAAATTCAATTGGAAAGTATAACAATTCCATTGATTTTGTAGTTCTTCGCCAAAGAAGTAGTGTTTCTATTAACATTTCTTGTTTTTTTTTAACCCTTTTTCTAATAGACAAAACAAGTGTAACTGATGTTACTGATTAATTGCAGTATGGCGAGTATATACTAATAAGTAAAGAATCCAATATCTGAAATTTTGCACATATTCTTCAACATAATAAAAAGTCATCCAATTGTCTAACAAAGGCTCTTCAAAATCAGAGGTAAAATATGTTGAATTTGTATTTTCACAACTTTGCCTTAATATACTTTGTGAAATATATTTTCTATGTAAACTGTTCTACTTAATAAGATAATCAGAATGTTGAAATGTATCCAACGAAAACTGGAAATTGACATTTTTAACTTATCTGAACAAAAACTTAAGATTTTCCAGTTTAAACCCATTTTCAGTCTCATTTCAGTAAATTTTACATAAAAAACCAACTTTTTAATATCATTGTAAAACATTTTTTCTATTTTTTATTTAAGATATTGATATTTATCTGCTGCTACCAAATTTAACTCACAAGAATTTATTTTATTTGTATATGAAATTAAAACTATTAATTTTCAACCACATTTCCTTTAGAACTGGCTTTACTTGGTCTATTCTGGTTGGATTAAACTTCATATTTTTGTACACTGCATTTTCTTTTTTGCTACCAATTTTTTATGTTTTATCAAGTTTTTCACTTTGTTATAAGGCAAAGAACTTAGAACAATAAAAAGGAAGAACAAAATAGGAGAACATGTGGTTGGATACAAAATAAAAAAGCCACTAAAACCAAGATGAGGCATGGAACCTAAAGTAATTAATATGTCTAGCACACATACATTCCAAGTAGGATTTTAGTGGAATATTTGAATATTCTTAATAATATAGTCTCTATATAGCTAGCACAGCTTTGAGATTATAGCAGGGTAGTCTACTACCTGGTGGGTCTCCTGTATGCAAGAAAGATAACAGGGCCAGTGCCATGATTCAATGGCCTATTCTTTCTCTCAGCCCAAGCTACTCTTTTATTCAGGCTGAGTCAACCTGGGGGTCTGTAATTATTTTAAAAAATATCTAGATGTTTTCACTGGCCCTGGGGATCAATCACTGGCCTTCTGGGTGAGACACTACTGCTTGAATTATCCTATTCATTTGAAGTTCATTAAGACCATATTATTTTGGGAAATCACTGATCATATACCTGTATATGAGTAAGTACTTTTAAAATATGTATTATGTTCACTTTGAATAAAACAACTATGTATTTATTTAACAATCCTAATAAATGCATATACTTGTTTAAAACATCTTATATTCTTATCACATTCTTAAATGTTCCATCCCATAACAAGCCTCTTGGTATATATTATATTTCATTGATATGAATTAGTCATTTCATTTTTGCATGTATGTCATATGAGTATCTCTCAACTTTTACACCTTGATTGATTGATGTACTAAAGTTTCACCCAGTAATCTTTTCTTATGAATGTGATGGAGGGATGGGTATTTCCATTATTTACCACATTACTGCTTCATATTTTTCATGTAAGAGGGAGCCACTTGGATAATAAATATTTTTATGGATTCATTTTTCTATAATTTCTTTCTGCTTTCTTATCTTACTTCCGAAAATTTTCATTCCGTTTCACACTTTCCGTATTTATTTTCATGAATGATCTTTCGCTATCAAGCAAGTACACTCCAAGATATGACAATAACTCCCAAAATTTTCCATCATGTAAGTAAATTACTAAAAACTAATCCATAACACAATCTTATCAGTTTGCCTCTCCAAATAATAAACGAATTCGAATTGGATACCTAGGACAACACAAACAGAAATTTGCATTTTACATCTAAATAGAACATTTTAGGTTATCCAACCTTATTTCATAAAATATTAAAAATATATTTCAAATTAATTTTATTTAAACTATTTATTTACACATATTCGATATAGGGAAAAGTTTTTAACATTCAATATTTCACAAGATGTTTTCACTATTGTATTTTGTCTGTCAACATAACGTCTACCAGCAAGGTAAGAAATAAGCTTCCAAAATAAGGGCTTAAAAAGTATATTGGTCATTTAAAAATACTACCAGTTTGAAGAGGAACGTCTAAAGTGCAAAATACTTACAATTTCATCTGGACTAAGTATTCCAAATTGCACTCTTTTAACTGTCCTTAACGGAGCTTTACTATCGTTGGTAGCCATCTTGAAGGCTGAACAACGAAATGTACTCTCCGAAATCCGTTCCTCCTCTGTCGCTAAAAAATACGTAATTTCATGAGATGCACTCGACAGAGCGCATGCCCGACAATTAATAGTTCTTTCTCTTTTTATATCACAGTAAAATAAAAGAAGACAAGTCTCGTAATTACCAAAATAGTTTAAATTTATAAAGATTAAAAAACAATTATTTTATTTGCATGATACATTCATTAAAATATATCTTTAAGTGAGATCCAATTTAAAATTTTAGTATAGAATGTTCCTGTAGTAAATAATTAAGGCTTTGTAAGTTTATGAATTAAAACAGAAGATTAAAGATATATTTATTTTGAAAATACGTCCTTGGAAGCCATATAATATAATAGTGTTTAAATTTGAATTATATTGCCCATAAAATCATTTCATATGTCGCACTACGTAACTAATTGGGGAAGAGAATGTGTCACACAAGAAGGAAGAAGAAAACTTGTTGCACTTGTCAAATTTGGTCGGTGATGTGTCATGTCATTGACTCCCTCTCTCAAAAGTTTACATTTGTTTTTGTTATATTTTTAAAATTTACATAATTTTCATTTTTTTTAATAAACATGATCTAGTTTACAATGTATTGCAGTATTTTTATGCTGCAATTATCACATAATAAGTCCGTCCATTTTATTTTAGTATTTAATCAATACTTGTAACAGTTTTAATAATGGATAATTATTATAAAAATATATCTGACCAAAGTAATCCCAGTGCCTGTTTTGTATGTGCAATTAAAGAAAATTTATTTATTTTATCAGAAAAATTGGAGGAAATTAATGTCTTTAAAAAACTATTTAAATTAGAGGTATCCAAGTATAGATATTATACACTAAAGGTTTGCGCTTAACTGAAGGTTTTTTTATTTTTTAGACCAGTCAAGAAATAAAAAGATATTTTTGCGCTGTATGTTTTAAACAGTTTAAAGAAATATGTCAATTTATATATGTTACACAAAGGAAGAGAAACTCAAAAGATCATAACATAAATGATGTTTGTAAAGTATGTTTCCTGTCTGAAAAATTAATTTCATTTCCTCCACATTTATTAGATGTTTTCAGAAGTATATTTTACGGAGAGGTAATATTTATATTCTCTTATGAATTTCTTATAAAACCATTTTCTTTTTGAACCTAATGTGTATGTTGGAAGCACAACATGAGCTAAAGACAGAACAAATAATAATAATTTGGGCAATAATTTAGTTATGTATGCAATCTTTAAGAAAAGGCAATAGTTTGCCAGTGAATGGAATATAGAGCAGTATATTTATATTTAAAGAATGTATTAATATTCAGAGAGAGGACTTAACAAAGAAGATTGTTGCTTCTTCATTATTTTTGGTTTGTGGTTCTACTATAGGTGTCCTTTTATATACACAGTAAATATTCTACTCACCATTGACAGGACAATTTATTATAGCTAAACAGTAAAATTTTGTCTGTTTGGTGATATCTGGGTTAACAAGGGGGTATATTATAAATTATTTAGAAATATACAAGGTGGCTTAAAAAAGTGGCATACCAAACTTATGTTTTTTTATAGAATACCCTATATTTTATGACTTTCTAGAGTGTTTAATAATATAAATGAACTTTATTGCATCTTTCCTATAGCTGATTTTCCTGAAATCTTTTGATATTTCCTAAATGGAAAGATGTAAAAAGATTCATAACTAAAAAACTAATAAATTCAGCCATATACTATTTAAATATACTACCATACCTATAATTCTCATATTTGTAGGTAAAATACAACCACTCTGAAGAATATATATGTAACCAGTGCCTTATCGAATTAGAAAATATATCAAATTTTATTAATATTGTTGAAAGTAACAAAGAGTCTATAAATTACAAAACCCCAGTTAAATATGAATTTAATTATACCCAAGCTACTGAAGATATTTTTGAAAATAAAGAAATTTCAAAAGATTTGGCAATTGTTAAGGCCTTTGAAATAAAAGAGGAACTTCTGCAGGATGATGAAGATGATATATTTGATGAAACAGAGTCATTGTTTAAAAATGAAGATGCTTCTATTAAATTTGAAAATAATAATAATTTTGATGTAAAGACTGAAGAAATTCAAATAGAGGACTATCATTTGCATCCTGTATTGAAGTGTGAAGTTGAAGATGAAGGTGTTCAATGTAACTATGATGAAATCATACCTCTTAAGTGTTCAGTCTGTGGCAGATCTTTTAAAACTACAAGAGACCTAGTGAATCACTTGAAGCAAAGATTGCGATGCAGATATCAAGTCCCATTCGTTGCTCAATATTGGAAATCATTTGTACAAAAAGTGGCCAAACCTTTTAAATGCCTGGTGTGCCTTAAATGTAAGTGAAGTTTTTGTTTGTTTACTACTTAAATTTTTGCTGCTTTCTGCAACTCTCATATTTATTATTGTATATGTCTTCAAGACACAATCATGCGATATTATCTAAGAAATTTGCATGTGGTACTTTACTTTTTATTTCCTTATAGTTTATTTATAAAACTGTTTCAAATTTTAAGAAAAAATGGCTAAATTGCTTCCAATGGGTCGTAGTGCAAGTTTTTTTTAATTCACATAATACCAGTCTTTTGAATAAAAAAATTTGGTGCTGTATGTGCCAGTATAAGTATTATTAAATGTATTTATTAGCTTAAAAATACTGTACAATTGACATGCTTAAGCATATTTTTTTGAAAATTTTTATTGATGAAATGATGTAAAATTAAGACCAATAAAGCTTTATGTATTTATGTATCTATTATGTGAATATTCGGAATGATAACTACTCCCTACAATATTTACTTTTGTCTATTGAATGAATATGCAATACATTTTTTGTTTTGATTTGTACAAATACTTTTTTAATTTTTTAGAACAATCTGTATAGGATTATAAATCGGTATAAGCTTCTAAATCTCTTTGGTTCTATTTCAAATTAAACATTTTAATAATTTTTAAACTATTTTTGTAAATGTATGACACAAATATAGTTGTGTGTGTGTGTGTTTGTGCATTATTGGCTTCGGAGTCTCTGTCCATTCGCCATCTTACCTTTATGGGATTATTTTGTATTTTTTATTCGGAAGCTCTAAAGGAGTGCTCCTTGCTTTCTTCTCATTTGCTATACAATCATAGTCCTGCTCTAATTTTACAAAGAAATATTTCCTATATATCTAATTTTACAATTATATTATTTTTTTTATATATATACATATATATACACATACATATATACACACATATTTTTTTTTAATTTGTTTTTTTTTTCTTATCTTTTTATCTTATATAATTTGGGATATTAGAGTAGGATACAATTTGACGCTCAGGGGTCGATCAGAGCATTTAGACGAGACAGGTGGACCTCGGATAGACTTAGGGCTTTGCACGAAGGGAAAAAAAACATAGGCTATAAACTTAATCTAATATATAAAATATGTTTATACAAAATTTGATAAATATTACAATCTTCTGAACTTAATAATTGGGTTAGGTTATATGGTTTGGTGATTTTGGGTATTTTGGTTATTTCTTCATTTAGTACTTTTACTTCATTACTTATTTTAGAACAGCCTAATATCATGTGCTCTGTTGTACCTTCTTCTCTGCATGGACAATTAGGAGAATCACTTAATTTTATTTTATATTTATACTGCGGAGTTAATACACGGTTGAACCTTAATCTGCACAATACAGAGAAAAACTGCTTACTTCCCGACAGTCTTGAGAACCAAGATTGGCTAGGAGGCTCGGTAACTATGTTTTTATAAAATTTTCCTTTTGGACTGCTTCTATACATTTCTCTCCATTCTGTTAGTAATATGGGCTTTACGTGGCAAGCAATTTCATTGTGAGGACATTTATACTTTAAATATTCTCCTGTTCTACTTCCTATTTTAGCTTCTTCGTCTACTTCTTCATTTTCTTTTATTGCACAATGCCCTTTAATCCAAACAAGTGATACATTAATTTTTTGAGATTGTAGTTCATGAAATTTAGTAATTATTTTGGTAAAAATATAATTACTATTGACCTGGTGGATATTTTTTATTTTGATAACAGCACTTTTACTATCTGAACAAATTGCAAATGATTCTTCTGTAACTTTCATATTACTTGTATATAGAAGAGCTTCTAATATGGCGATTAATTCTGCCGTATATATTGTTAGTTTTTCATTTAATTTATAAGATTTTTTTAATGTTATTATGTGAATCAAATATAGCGCAACCTACTTTATTGTTACTCTTTGATGCATCCGTGAATATATAGCGACATCTGGGAAGATACTTTTCTAAATCTTGCTTAAATATGTATTGTCTAATTCTTGGGTGAAATTTTGAATAATGTTGGAGAAAAACACAGTTAATTGGATGGATGTTGTAAATATTTATACTATATAACGGATCTATATCTGGAGAGTGTATTTCTTCTATTACGTTATGTATTACATAATATGACTCTGTAATAGTTAAACTTTTTTTCGACTTCCAATAACTGTGGGTAAGATCCGATGTCAACAGTATATTAATTTTTTGGACTAAGTCGCTTTTTTTGGAGCTTAATTTAGCTATAAAATTGGAAGCTAAAATCTTTCGGCGATATTTTAGTGGAGTTTCCGCTACTTCTGCAAATAAACAATCAATTGGTGTACTTTTTAAAGCCCCTAGGCATAGTCTTAGGCACTTATTTACTACGTGGTCTATTTTTTCTAGTTGACTTTTTGAAGCTTGGTCGTAAAAGAAACAACCATAGTCCAGTATTGACCTAATGTAGGATTTGTACAGAAGGATTGCTACATTTGGATCTGATCCCCATTTAGTTCCACATACTGACCGTAAGATGTTAATTCCTTTTTCTGTTTTCTTGATTAGATAATCTATGTGATTTTTCCATGTCATTTTTTTATCTAGATGCATTCCTAGGTATTTTACTGATGCACGTACGCTATACTTTGTTGTATCCAATGTTAATTCGGTTGGAATGTTTTTTCTTTTTCTCGTGAAAATGCAAACTTCTGTTTTTTTCCTGGAAATTTTTAGACCATTTTCATTACACCATTTATTGAGGTTCTTATAAGCTATATTTAATTTTTTGCACCCTTCTTCAATATATTGACATGGTGAATATATACAAATATCATCGGCAAATTGTAGTATAGAAATGGTCTCAGATTTAATTTTACATTCCAGATCTGCTGTGTATATTAAGTATAGTACAGGGCTTAGTATACTTCCTTGTGGTAACCCAATATTGGTCGTTTTAGGGCCCAATATTTCATCATTTATATTTATTGAAACTGTTCTATCGGAATATAGTAATCTGATACGTGAGGTCAAAGCTTGAGAAATTCCCATTTTTTCCATTTTTTCATAGAGAATGTCTAATATTACATTATCATATGCTGATTCTATATCTACAAAAATTGCTGGAAGTTATTTGTTGTTAGTAAAAGCGATATTTATATCACTTACTAGGTTACCTACATTTTCAATGGTTGAACATCCCCTTCTGAAGCCAAACTGTAATTTAGATAATTTTTTATTGTTTTCAAGCCAATGAACTAGTCTGACTTTGATCATTCTTTCTAAAGTTTTTAAGACACAAGAAGCTAGAGAAATTGCTCTATATGAATCTGGATCTTCCGCATCTCTATTTGGCTTTAGAATTGGGATTGCTGAATATTCCTTCCAGCTTGTTGGAAATTCTGCCCGATTCCATGTTGTATTTATCATTTCGCGAAAAATTTCTATACTTGATTCTGACAAATTAGCGAGCATTTTATAATAAATGTTATCAACTCCGGGCGTTGTATTATTGTTAGTTTTGAGGCTTTGTTTTATTTCCATACTTGAGAATTCCCTATCTATATCATCCGTGCTCAGTGAACTAATCGGCCGAATATTTGTTTCCACCCAACTTGGAGCAATTTTATTGAAAAACATTTCTACCCACTCCCCTACCTGGATCCTATTTTTTGGAGAATTAAATGTATTTTTTATTTTCTTTATATATTTCCATATATCTTTTATAGGTGTGTTTCTGTTAAGTTGTTTACAAAAATTTTGCCAAGAATCTTTTTTGCTTTGTAATATTATTTTTTTTGCGACTGCTACTGAATTTTTATATTTTAAATAGTTAGTTAAATTTGACTGCCTTTTGTAAAGCAAAAAAGCTTCTTGTTGACATTTAATGGCATTTGCACATCTCTGATTCCACCAAACTTTGCTAAATTCTGATTTGATCTCTGTTCTCTTCTGTGGGATTGCTAGTTTTGTAGCATGATTTAGTGACTCTATAAAACTTTTATAAGATCTTTCGTTATTACTTTCATCTAATTGTTCATATACTATCTGAGAGAAAAGGGGCCAGTCAGCTTTATTTAAATTAACTTTGTTTTTACACTTAAAGGATACATGAGTAGTATTAAAATGTGTTTCAATTAGAACAGGAAAATGATTGGAAGTACCTAATGGTATAATATCAGTTTTCCAATCACAATTTAAAGTTATATCTCTAGAACATATTGTTATATCTACAGCAGATTTATTATTACTTCCAAATCTAGGTATTAATGTTTCGCTTCCTGTATTTAAATAATTTAAGTTACACTCCTCTATAGCACCGAGAAGCCTTGAACCTGATATATCTGAATAACTATTTCCCCATGCAGTATGATGACAATTGAAATCACCTCCTACCAAAAATGGCTTTTCTAGGCTATCAAAAAAGGCAACCCAATCTGTTTCTCTAATGTTTAGTTTTGGTTTGGCGTATATAGAGTATAGGTGGATTTTGATATTTTTACGGTCATTACGGTCGTGTCTAAATATATTAAAATTGATCTAGCATTCCATTGCAGTATATTTAAGTTACTCATAGTCTGATAGAATTTGCGTTATACTGTCTTTTATATTTTCAATAAGTGTACTATTTTTAATTTCTATATTTGAAAAAGTTAAAACATCTTTGATAAGATTTAATATTGATTCGCGAGTTTTTATCTGTTTACTTAAAGTGCTATTATCATCACAACTATTATTATAATTTGGTATATTTTTAAATTTATTGAAAACAGGTTCTGTTAAAATTTTTGGATTTGAAATTATTTCTTTGTGTTTTTCGAATGTTTTATCGATCTCTGGGGTTATAGCTAACCTCTTTCTTTTTAAAGTAACAGTATATCGGTTTGAATTTGTGTCAGTTTTTGCTACACTTGAAAAACTTCTTTCGTGCTTAGAAGAAGCCTCAGCGTATGATAAGTTTTCATAGACCATAGTTTTTTTTATACTCTTTTGTCTACTAAATTCTAAACAATTTTTTTTGTCAGTGGCGCAATGCTTTTCTTTACAATAAATGCATATTGGTTCATTTTTTTGGCAATTTTCTACTTTATGATCTCCTCCACAATTTTGACAGCGTTCTTTTGATCTACACTGTGTACTAATATGGCCGTATCTTAGACATTTAAGACACTGCATTACTCTTGCCACGTATTTTTCGACTTCATACACCATTTTTTCTATTATTACCCTAGTGGGTAAAGGTTGACCTCTAAATGTAACTATAATTGTAGTTGTTGGAACAATTTCATTTTTACGTGAAATTCTTTTTACCTGACTTACTTCAAAATTATATCCTAATTTCGGTTTAATAATTTCTTTTAATTCCTGTTCCGATAATTCTAAATCTATTTGCCTTATGACTCCCTTTACGTGAGTAAAAAAT
This sequence comes from Diabrotica undecimpunctata, assembly GCF_040954645.1. Lineage (NCBI taxonomy): Eukaryota > Metazoa > Arthropoda > Insecta > Coleoptera > Chrysomelidae > Diabrotica > Diabrotica undecimpunctata. Next base: position 4,652,615 of record NC_092808.1, on the reverse strand, counting down.
ATTGGAATGTATGTATCGTATTGTTTATCCTTTAATGACTGTGCTGTTAATAATTTATTTGCGCTTGCATAAGAAGTTAATTCAACCTTTATTTTATTAGCTCCTCCTATTACCGATATGTTAACTATATCATGTTTAATTTCTGGTATCGCATTAATTATTAGTCTAGCCGTAGCTATTTTATGTAAATTGCCTATTTTACCTGTTTTACTTTGAATATAAACAAAAAATGGCCCGTTATCTTTTGAAGAATATTGATTTATTGCGTTAATGACCGTGTTTACGTTTAAATTTTTTTCGGAAACAATTTCAGAAACATGATCAGTACTTATCTGTGTAATAGGGTTTATATTTTGAAATCCTCTAAATTCCTCCACTGGAGAAGGTGGAAGATCCGGATGGGACACATCCATATCACCTTCCAACTCATCTTTTTCGGGGGGTTTTCTACCCCCGCTAGTAACACTCATGATCTTTAAACCACTTAAATTTTACTTTTTTTTAAATCGATATGTGTAATTTTTATATGAATAAACTAGTTTTTTAATTACAAGGTGATAACACCGATTTCGTTAATTAGATTTTAAGTATCGCACGTCTATTCGCTTTGCCGAACCGAATCCAACTGCAAATATAGTTTTCTTTCAGATTTTTCTACTGTCAAACGAAAAATTGATCACATCAAACAACATTTCAAAGCTGGATGTGTAGTTTGCCCCATTTGTGGTAAATTATTTACCAAAGAAAGAGAATACTATAAGCATTTTCGCCACCATCTAACCAAACAACTGCCTCTAAAATGTAGTTCGTGCCCTAGAAAGTTTCCAACAAAACTTATCTACTTGAAACATCTAACGAAGCACAAGCAAAGGAAGAAGAAACAGTATCTATGTGGAAGATGTACACAGCCTTTATCTAGTGAGATGTATCTGAGGAAACATATGAAGAAGACTGTGAAATGTCCGTATTGCGTTGCAGTTTTTTGCGTCAAGACGCAACTGGCTGTACATCTTCGGTCTCACACGGAGGAGGAGCAACCTTATAAATGTGCGGAGTGTTCGCGCTCTTTCAACCACAAAGGCAATCTGGCAAAACATTCTAGAACCCATACAGGTATGTACAATTTGTTTCGCCTTTCTTTAAAAGTTCGTAAAAGTTTAAAAGTTAATAAAAACCATATGTGGAAATTTTCCACCTTTGATAACAATTCGCCACCATACTCAGCAGTTTTATCTCCTTGTGTCTATGTCTTGTTCCTAAACTTTGAAAAATAGAATAAATGACATCGCTCGGTAACGAACGAGCAGGTCAAAGCCTCGACATCTCTATATTTTTAGAAGCTAGAGCAGAATTATTGTTCAGAGGGGATAAAAGAATGGGACAAGTATGTTTTCAAATGTAATGACAGAAAAATGTAATTATATAGAAAATTAATGAAAAAAAATACATAAAAATGAGAATTTTATTTAGGATTTTTTGCTAAAAAACTACTTCACCACTGGATTCAAAGCGTCTTCAAATAACTGTTACTAAAATTTAATAAAAGTTCTATGTGGGAATTTTCTAATCGTTTTTAAACCAACTTCCCGATGGGCTAGAGCTAACCACTATATTCGCCAGATTTAGCTCTTTTTGACTATATCTTGTTCCTACACTTAAAAAATAAAACATATGATGCCTTTGGTAACTTATGAGTAGGTTAAAGCTACAACCTTACATTATTTTAAGGAAATCGTGAAAAATTACTTTTTAGGAAGGGATAAAAGGGTTGGATGAGTGTTTTATTAAGTGTAACGACTCAATAATGAAATTATGTAGAGAATAAATGAGAAAAATGTATAAAAATGAGTCACCACTGGAGTCAAAGCGCCTTGAAATGGCTATGACTCAAATTTGATAAAAGATCTGTGATCAAATTTGCCACCATACTCGCCAGATTTAGATGCTTTTGACTATTTCTTGGTTACATGCTTAAAAATATAAAACACAGGACAGTGATTGGTAACTAACGAGTAGGTCTAAGCAGCAACAATTTGTAGAAGGGATAAAAGAGGTGAACAAGTATTTGCTCAAGTATAACGAGCGAAAAGGAAGTTATGTAGAAGAACAAATGAGAATTTTATGAGAAAAATAGATAAAAATGAGTACAGCGATTTTTCTAGGATTTTTTGCAATAAATTTTGTTTTCGTATGATGAACCTATGAGCCCTACGCCACAACCCCAAATTATGGTGAATCGAGAAGTTTTCGGTATTGGCATTCGATCTTTATCCCCTTCTTTCTTCTTCTGAGATAATATTTATTGACTATTTATTAGGTATTCTTTACTTTGAGACTTTCTTGGTATTTGTAATACATACTTGTATCGATGAGTATGCCAAGATCTAGAGTCAGCCCTTTTTACTCTCCTCCTTTCTCAACCGGACTTGGTACCGGCTATGCAGGGGTTCCAACTCTTTTATCTGACCCTTCATGTACCGAACAAAAAGGAAATTATGTACAGAAATAATAAAAATTGTGCGTAGGCTAATAAAAAAAATAGAACCACTCCCCCATATCCATATCGTATTTGTTTTAGGATACAGACCATGTGTATGCAAAATATGTCTAAAATGCTTCTCCCGTGTCGATTATTTACGCAAGCATTACGTCAGTATCCATAACCAAGTCATGGAAAGACAACGCAAACATTATAAGAAAAAAAAGCAAGTGCAAATTAAAAAAGAAAAACCCATAATTAAAGTAGAGGCCTTCAGTTGCCACATTTGCAACAAAACTTACTCTTCGAAAACATCTTTATCGTCTCACACTAGAGTCCACAACAGCAGCAAATCGTTTCAGTGTAATGTGTGCGAAAAATCGTTTTCCTACAAAGGTAAGTCTTTTCAAAATCCAATTTAATTTTTAAGATGTAAAAACTACACTTTATTTGATATTGCGAGAGAGTGAGTTAGGTACACAATATATTTCCTTTTTACTTGACCTAAGATAGTTCAGGGAAATAAGCAAAAAAGTACCAGGTTTGTGACAGGTACCCATCCAGGCAAACGACAGTTGTTTTGAGTAGTACGGACCGTTATAACAGAAATCTATATGAGCCCCTTCCTGTATCAGTTGGCCCAAAGTTAGATTGATAAGAAAATTAAATTTTTAGAGAACAAAAATAAACACATTCTACAGTGTTGATAGATTTTTAAATTTTTAACATTTTTGCAACAATAGTTCTAAATTTCTATTTGTAACTTTTATTTCTTATTTATTTTATTGTAATCACTGTTTTATTTTAAATATGTGTACTTTTACTATATATTTTACTCTTTTGTACGAAAATTGTGACTAGTCCGATAAGATTTATTCATTTTTTTTTGTAAGAATTGTGTAAACTTTGTGGATGAATAAATTCTATCTATCTATCTATCTATCTATCTATGAGAACTTATAAAAACATGTAGAGTATAATTTGTTTATGGGCCAACTGAAATGGGAAGGGGCTCATATACATTCTCATAATACTGCATCGTCTGTTGTTATGGTCAAGAAAAGTAATCGCAAAAAAGCGTAAATAGCTGCAAAGGTCTTGATATAAAATTAATTCCAGGTTTACTGAACGGTCACATGAAAATCCATCTCGGCTACAAACCATTCGCTTGTACGATGTGTCCGAAAACCTTCATCAAACGCAACGATTTGACCAGGCACACCTATACGCACACGAAGGAGAGAAACTTCAGATGTGAGATATGCTATCAAACGTTTGCCAGGAAAGACGTTCTCAGGTTACATCTGAGGAACCACACGGGCCAAAAACCCTACCAATGCGACTATTGCCCGAAGGCGTTCGCCCAGAAATCCAATATGACCCACCACCTCAAAAGGTGTAAGCCTGTGGACAAATAGATAAGTATTTTTCTTCATTTACGTAAACAATTCTCGTATAATAGGATTCTCTAGGTCTACAAGTGAACTTAAAAGTGTATGTATACGAGGGTAAGATAAAAGTTCTCGGCTGACATGCAAATGTCACTTGTTTTTAACGAAATTGCTTTTTTTATGTTAGTACATTCGTAAAGTTTAAAACCAGATTTGATGTTGATTAAATACATATTTTTATTGTAAACAGCTATTACAGCTGGTACTGTATTTGTTTTTAATTAAATTATCAACTTATACACCGTTACGACTTAAAATCTTTCGTTTCTAATTGTTCGTCACTAAAAAACGTCATCCAAAGGTGCTAAAAGTGTTTGAAGAGGTTCTAACCTTCGTTATTAATAATAAAATAATAGACACAGCACTTTAAGCATGATTTTACATCGAATGTTGATCTTATTTCAGGAAGAATCCATTAACTTTGTTATGTTGTTTGAGGGAAACCGATTCTTCTGCACTGAAGAAGCAATAACAATTGCATCGGTTTGAAAGCTTAGGTTTCTTGACGTTTCTTTTACTTAATTAGTTGCCAAAAGAGCAATAAACTAATGAAGACCACTATATACACCTTTGTAGCCAACTAGCTGAAGAAGATGGATGGAAAACTGCTTGAGAACAAAAGAAAATAATCAAATTTGGATCAAAACAGTGCCTCTATGCCCACAAAGACGCTGTGGGAATGAGAAAATTGGGAAATAAAAAGCATACATCGTTGGGACATCCTCTTGAGTCACCAGATTTGGTACTTTTTAACTTGCATATGTTCTGTACACGGAAATCAATTGCATCGGTTGAAAAGGTCTAACTAAAATTTCTTGCCGTTCCAAAGATATTATTTTACTTGAATACCTGCCAAAAGATCAAAAAACTAATGAAGAACAGTATACATACCTTTGTAACCAACTAACTGAAGAAAATTGATGGAAAACTGCTTGAGAGCAAAAGAAAGGAATCAAATTTTCATCAGAATAACGCTCATGCTCATAAAGACATCTGGCAATGAGAAAACTGGGAAATATTAAGTATATGAGTTTCAGACATCTTAGGTGACCAGATTTGGCACCCTTTAACTTGCATCTGTTTTGTACATGGAAGTCAATTGCATCAAGGGGCCTATGTTCAGCAATGGATCTTTCATCAAAACAATGCTTATGCCCACAAACACTTGTGGGCAAAACACTTATGAGAAAATTAAATATCAACTATATATTATTGAAACATCCTCCTTGGTTGCCTTATTTGGCATCTTTCGACTTTCATTTATGCTGTACACAGAAGAAAATTGAAATGAAAAAGGTTTTTCACTGGTATCGTGAACTTTTGTTGTACATCATTGTCAACGAATCCTTCTAAAAATTATATTCACGATTTTTCATCATACATACATCCTTTTCGAATTAAGCATTGTCTATGTCTTTATAAATTAACAACTTGAGATTCGCAGATAACACAGTAAATATAGCAGGCAGTAACAGTCATATAAGACCACTTGGATCAAACATGAGTGACAAGAGAAAATCTTAGACAATTGTTTTACACAGTGAGCTTATCATTTTGAAACTTCGTAACAGAATTACGATTATCATTTTGAAACTTCGTAACAGAATTTCAAGAAAAACTGTAAACGCACTGCCTAATAAAAAACTTTTAAATTAATTATTACTTGTCATATGATCCCATTTAAAATACTTTTTCAAAATGGGATCACCGACCACCATTGTCGGTGATTTTGTCAATAAAATATCCACAAAACAATGTAAAAGTACCTTGCTGTAGTTATAAAAGTCCATTGTAAAAGTTTTATGGTACGGACAGTTAAGAAATTAGAAATGTTACAAATGTGGACAGTGCGAAGAATACTGAACATTCTATGAAGACTTTATCGAGCCGCAAGATAATTGTAGATCTTAGAATGATAGAAAATATTATAGAAAAAAGACAATTTTCAAGTAAAAGATGTTTTATAGACTCAAAAACGCAAGGCAGTGGATCGACCGTGATACACATTAAAATCGAAGCGCATCTGTACATCAAGAGCATGACCTATAGGTGGAATCATGAGTATTGAATTTGTCACAGACTAATCTTTAAACCTCGAACAATATTTGGTACTTTAATAATAGAAATGAGCAATTTCTAGTGTTTATAAAGCATCTGTTTTGTAGATACTATGAATACTGATGTCTTCCACGTAAAAATAAATGTTTATTTACAGTAGAACCCCTCTAATCCGTCACCCTCGGGACTAGCAGTATGGTCGGAACGCAAGAAAGGTCGGATTATCAGAAAAAGTCATTGTGTATGACATATGTATGTGTTTTTAAAAAACGACTGTATTATTCTCTACAGTGATATAATAAATAATTATATTTCAATAAAATACAAGAAAGCTTTTGTTTGTACATTATTTATTAAATATGTATGTAAATATATAATGTCAAAAAAGGTAGCATAAAAATTAGTGCTTACCTATGTAGGCCTACTTAGTAAAAAAATCAGTAATAGATTTTTGTTTACAAGATGAAATTCTGGATTTAGCTGCAATGTTCCTCCATTTTTTCATCCACACGATGTCCATCGGTGTTGATGCTGAGTTCTGCTCAATGTACTGAAGGCCAATTTCAAAACCATTCTTGGCATCGGTGTGTGAAATCCGGACAGGAGGCTCGTCATCATCATCACTTTCGGATTCTGAGTTCACGATTCCGTCACCGTCACGTTCCATAACAGCGGCAACAATTTCGTTATCGTTCAGCACTTCACTGGTTTCGCAGTTTTTGTCACATTGTTCAATCCATTCCTCAACTTCACTAGCAGGTATATTTGCATCCAGGGTCTGAAGATTGGTAACGATTTCCTGCACGTCGTTTTGCTCATCTTCGACCTGGTCAATTTCGATCATAACTTCTGGCCAAAGCTTACGCCAAGATTTTCTTAGCGTGTCAGGATTTAGTTCTGCCCAAGACTCAGCCATTGTATAGATAGCATCTTTAATGTTGAGTGATTTCATGGCTTGGAAAATATCACATCCTTCTTCGGATTTTTCTAAAATCGAGCTTATGTATTTTCGGCGATAACGCCTTTTAAAACATTCTATCACGCCCTGGTCCATAGGCTGGATAAGTGATGTGACATTTGGTGGGAGGAAGATAGCTTTTATATCCCCTTTTACTAAATCTTCCTCAGAAGGGTGCGATGGTGCGTTGTCTAATAGCAGTAGAGCTCGAACAGGAAGATTTTTTTTCGTCAAGTCCTTCTCAACACATGGCACAAACTCGTCAAAAAACCAAGATTTGAAAAGATTGCAGTCCATCCAAGCAGATTTTTGGTTGCGATAATAAACCGGCACGGATGATAAGTTTATGTTTTTGAAAGCCCTGGGCTTCTTAGATTTGCCTATGACAAACAGCGAAAGCTTGTGTGTTCCATCAGCATTGCTACAAGGAGCAACAGTTAGCCTATCTTTCATGAGTTTCGTTCCCGCTACGGTTTCATTTGACGCACTTAAGGTTTTGTTTGGAAGCATTTTATAGTTTAGGCCTGTCTCGTCTATGTTATAGACTTGGCAAGGTAACAGTTCATTTTCTTTTACAATTTGTTGAAACTTCACAGAAAACTCGTTAGCCGCCTCGACGTCAGCAGATAATTTTTCACCACAAATTGAGACAAACCGGATACCATGACGGGTTTTCCAACGATCAATCCAGCCTTCACTGGCTTTAAATTCACTTCCGACTTCTAGTTTTTTGTGCAAAATTATTGCCTTTTCTTTTATAATTGGGCCAGATATCGGAGTTCCCTTCCTTCTTTCTTGACTGAACCACATCCATAGAGCACTATCAAGCAGTTCAAGTTTAGGCTTTTTTAATGTTTTTCGCTTTTTAAGAGCGTTTTCTCCATCTACTATCGTCATTGTATGTGATTCAATTTCTTTTAGATTTTTTCTCCAATCCTTAATAGTCGTAACGCCTACATTCAGTTCCTTGGCAATTTTTTGTAGTGATTCACCTTTGTCCAGCCTTTGAAGCACTGCAAGTTTTTCACTTAACGAACGCGTAACGTGTTTACGTTTTGCTCCTGACATGTTGAAAATAATTTACACACTTTAACTCACAAAGTTCGAAATAATACTGACAGAATGGATTGTGATTTTCGGAGAAATTTTCGTCGTAAACAAATCGACCGCCGGGGATTTCCGCGAAGCCAAGCAGGTCGGATTACCCGGAGCGTCGGACTATCCGAGGGCGGACGAGAGGGGTTCTACTGTATTTAGAAAAAATTAAGATCTTACCAAACTACAATTTGTAGGTTAGGTTTATTTTTAAGTTCTCAAAACTTTCTGTTTTCTTTTAATTTTTCTACAAGTATTTTGGTTGCTATAAGATTAATTTTGTCTACAATAATCAGGTTAAATGGGACATGACACTTGTTTTTTATTCTAACCTAAAAAATTCTTTATTACCATCAACAACTTATTCCAAATCAGATTACTTTTAAACTTGTAGAAAACTTGTTTTTTTTAATCAATGCCTCACAAAATATGGCGACTGTCGTCATCACTGAGCTGGCATATTACGAAACATGTATTTGCATTGGACTTACTAATAGGGAATGATACACGTTAGGGATTTTTATACGATTTCGTATGGTGATTGCTGTTTAAGGTCGATATATTTAGTTTGGGTATAAAATTGTTTTTAAGTAGGTATATATACACGTATTTTTATTTTTTTTTTGTCGTTTTTAAAACGACATATGTACAGAATATTTTAGTAAAGCCTTTTTTAACAATTTATGCATTTCGTTTGTTTTTGTTGGTGAATTGATATTTTTATATACTTTATATCTTATATACGGAGTTGGAACTCGAAGAAATGATTATATACAACAGATACTCTTAACAATGTAAGCCTAGGCTACTGGGCAAATAAGGTCATTGTTGTGCTGAATTTAGTAGTAATTGCAATATATTAGAAGTCACAGTTATAATGCAGTGTTGGTCTTACGGCGTCGCATCGATGCCGCTCATGTCGGCACACTGGTAGGTGTGTGGTAGTTTGGCGATAGACTGAGAAATCAGGACCGTACGCGCTACGTTGTTTTAAAAATCTTTACACATTAATTTAACTGAGTTAAATAAGAGAATAAACAAAAAAAAAACAAATTAATTCTAATTCCAACATTTTTTCTTCTATTTTCTTGACGTGGTTTATATAATCATGCCACTACTCTTTAGATACGCGTTGGTAAGCTTGTTTTATCAACAATTCTTCCGTTTTTTTTTTAAATCGACGTTATTTGAACCTTTTCACTTTACTCCACGCCATCTTAATCAGTTTGAGCTCGCAATGGTAAGGCGGCAGTCTCAAAATCTTAACGCTTAACGAAGAAAATGTTCTTTTCGATTAGCTAATCCTTGATTTGCCTTTTGTTCCATAATTTTTTCGGGAAATCAAATTTGCGGGAGTGGTATGGCGCTTTATCCAAAACGACAACGTTTTCTTTGTCTTTCGGCAAGTTTGAAATTAACGACCTCTCAAACCATTCTTCATATAGATCCCCGTCCATTGCGTCGTGGTAATCAGCGATTCCCTTCTGAGCAAAGAAAGTTAATTCGGTCCATGCCACAAAACCAGTTTCAGTTCCAGCATGAAGAAGAACAAACCGAGGACCTCTTTGGGTTGGAGCTTTCAGTCCAGTAGAGAGCCCTTTTATGAAGGTATCTCGTGAATTTTTGATCGTTGTGACCCTCCATTCCTTTTTGACTGAAGCACCGACGTTATTTTAAGACTCATCGCTATATACAAGGTTTACATTATCATTCTTCCTCAACGTTTTTATTTGTCTGAGATACTTGTGTCTCTAGGATAGATATCTTTTCTTTCCATCATTATCAAATTTCGACCTATTTTACCATATTGAAAACCCATGTCATTTAGTGGCCTACGAAATGTGGTTTTTGAAAAAGCTGGTACGTCCTTATCATCCTTCACTCTGTTTAAAAAAGTTGATGAAACAACTTAAGACATTACAATAGATGAATGATGATGACAACACTAGAAAAAATGAACTGATCAATGTCTTGAAATAAAAAGGAAGAGGAAAAATTAGACTGAATCGACGACTTTAGTTAACCTTCTCGTCGTTTCGTACAATATTTGTACATTGTCTCAGTGTAAATTGGGGGGTTTAATTGACATAGAACAAGGGTATTGTAATGGAATTAAATAACATGTGTTAAAATCATTGAAAAAGTGGAGGAAACAGCAGAAGAGACTACAATAGATAAAATTTAAGGAAGCAATATCGAATGATACCATATAAAAATCGTCTCTGTATTTCTTATTTGTTATTATTTGTTTTATAATACTAAAGAGTATCTCGGCTATATCTCAAAATTTTATCGTAAGTTAAAAATATGGAAATTAAATAAAAATATATACTTGTTTGGTCAATATACTAAAATTTTCTGTGCATACTGTTTGTTTTTACCGAGAATTACATTTTTTAGTCATTTTAAACTTATATATTAGTTATTTTTAAAGAATTTTACCTAATGTAACCCAGTGACATTTATTATACATTATTTAGTTCACGGTAGTTTAATTTATCCTACATTTTCCTTTGGAGTGGTAACTATTATTTTATCCTCTTACCGATAGAGATTTGACGGATCGACTGGTCACATATTTTTCCGCAATACTGTTGAAATAATACTAATTCCAAAAGCAGGAAAAAATCCAAATGAGGTTTTATCATATAGGTCAATAAGTCTACTACCCATCGCATCCAAAATACTTAAAAGGTTACTGTTACAAATAATTAACTCAGACCCCAATACGGAGGAATGGATACCCAACCACCAATTTGGCTTTTGAAAAAAACACTCGACAATACAGCAGGTTCATCGAATAGTACACACCATAAATTCTGCAATGGTAAGCAAACACTACTGCACAGCTGTTTTTCTAGATGTTAGTCAAGCCTTTGATAAGGTTTGGCATACAGACCTGATTTTCACAATCAAGAAATATTTACCCATCACGTACCTGAAACTGTTAAAATCGTATCTGAGTAGGAGAGAATTCCGAACAAGAGTGAATGAAAGTAATTCCAATAATTTTCCTATAAAATATGGTGTTCCACAGGGCAGCGTTCTTGGACCAATATTATATGTGCTATACACAGCAGATCTACCCTCCTCTAATGGACACTATCCTTGCAGCCGACGAAAATCCAATTATAGCATCTAACATTCTACAGGTACAACTGAATGAAATCGAGACATGCTCTTACAAGTTGAGAATTAAAATGAATGAAACAAAATCAGTCCAAGTGACTTTTACCTTGAGAAGAGGCCCATGTCCTCCAGTTTCACTTAACAATATCCAACTTTCCCAATCCTCTAGCACTAAATACCTAGGAATACATTTTGACTCAAAACTCATTTGGAAAGAACATATTCTTAAGAAGCGGAAACAAATTGACCTAAGAATGAAAGATCTAAACTGGCTAGTCGGTAGGAAATCGAAACTGACCTTAGAAAATAAAATCTCGTCAAACCTAACGCTTCATGAAGACCTAAGAATCCAGTTCATACAGGATGTGATCACTAAATATAGCATGAAGGACTGGAATCACACAGTAACCCCTTTCTTCAACCTCTAATAGAACATAATGCCAATAGGAGACTCAAAATTAACTGGCCAGCTGACCTGAGAAACGGTTAAAATGGTCTTGTCACTGGAGAAGACTTCACCAAGCCAATAGGAGCCCTTTGCTTAGCAGCAAATAAGCTTATAGAACATTTGTGTTTTGATTGCTAAAGAGTGTCATTCCAAGAAATGTAATCTGAAAATCCGATATCGGATGGTAAAATGTTATATCCACTCTATTCTTCTTTATGGTGTCGAAGTCTGGACTGTTAATGTTGACTTAATGAGAAAACTGGAAGCTTTTTAGATGTGGCTTTTTACGAGAATTTTGAAGATACCATGGTCCGATCATATTACGAACGAAATGGTATTACACAGAATGGGAAGAGACAGAGAACTTTTGACCACCATTAATAGGCGAAAGACAGCATATTTGGGGCAAATACTTAGAAATGATAAGTACGAGTTGTTGCAGCTGATTATGAAGGGTAAAATTGAAGGAAAAAGGGGTCCTGGTAGACGACAAATATCCTGGCTGAAAAACATTCGCGACTGAACCGGGTTAAACACAGACGCTCTTAAGAAAAGCAGAAGATAGAGACGAATTTGCAATGGTTATAGCCAAGCTTTATTAGTGGAGAAGGCACTAGAAGAAGAAGAAGAAATGTAAATCGATTTGGTTGTTAATACACAATTGATGATGGGTGAAGAAGATTAATTATATTGTCAGATCATCCGAAAAGTAACCAAAAACAACACAAGAAAGAAAAAAAAGTTAGCGGAAATAGGTCAAATATTAAAAATGATCGAAGAGCTAGCAACGGATATAAAAGACATCAAAAGCAAACAGTGTATTAACTGAGTGTCTCTTCTGTTACTCTAGGTATTTATAATTGGATTTATAAAATTATTTATATTTTCTTTTTTATCCGACTCTCTTTTAGGGCATGAGGTATACGAAAAGAAATATTATTTTGTTTTATTTCCATGGATCAACACATTAACTATTCAAAAGATCCTGGTAGTGGTAACCACTTTCGGGAATTGTTCAAAATTTGGTGGAAGTGTCCTCGATGTAGTGTAATGCTGGCTGCATAACTTAGTTTTAGAGAAAATTACGTAATCTATGGTAGGAGAACTGAATTTTATTATCGAAATGAATTGAATTCCAAAAATTAACCGTAAAAAGCAAGATAGACCACCAATCATTATAGTGTAAACTAGTTCTATAGAGGATATCGTAGGGATACAGCAATCGTTATGACAAATTAGAATACACTGATGGGAATACAATATTAAATTTGAGCTTCAAAAAAATCTTGAGATATGATAAATAAAAAAAATACAGTGTGCATTTACAAATTCGCATACTTAAAAATCTGTATAAACATAAAATGGTGCAGATCGAATAGTTATACTGAAAACTTAAAGCAAATGGAAAAAAATCACAAGAAAATATGGTAACCACAATGACTTAAAACTGATAGTTAGGTATATGACAATGAAATATAATGGTAACTAATGAAGAAGGTCATTTAAAAATTTAGCATATACTTTGAAAAAATGTAAAATTAATGCTGCGACGATTCAAGAGACCAGCAATAAAGGAACTTTTGCTTTTAAGTTTTAAACTAAGGATTCTTTAATAAGGCTATTAAAGACATGTTTTCTTGACGTTTCAATTTCCACTTTGGAAATCACAAAATACAAACATTAATGTTAGAAAATTAATTCTTGTTAGAAAAGCTTAGTAAGTCATAGATTTTGAAGCGATATCAAGTCGTTTATGTCTTACAATCTCAGAGTAGGATCTGAATTTTCTACAGAATTTTTATATTTTTCAGTTTACACAGCTTTATAACTGATTTTTATAGTCTAAATTTTAGTAGATAGCTTGTCTAGTTGCACAATGATCACAAATTTTAAATCAAAATTATTGTTTAGTCCATTATTTTAAATTTTTAACTTAAGTATGCATTTTTGGTTGCATAATTAACAGAAACCAGTCTTAAAATAATCAGCAGGAGAGATTAGTTGTTATAAATTTAAATTCAAAATAAATCAACCTTTGTCTCCTTATACACCATATTAGAGTTATATCTAAATCTAATATTTAAGATTGATAATTAGAATGTCTAGATGTATACTGCCATAGTTACAGGCCGAAACGCGAACAAATAAGATCGGAACGTACGTGAAGTTTGCCTCATTTTAAATTGCTCAGTGCGGTAGTAAACATGAACTTGGAGGTGATTTTATTTGTATTTTTTGGTGTTGTTTTAAATTACAGTACCGCCACAGTAGTCCATAAAAGATTTGAGTACAAATATTCATTCAAACCTCCATACCTAGCCCAAAAAGACGGGTCAGTGCCGTTTTGGGAATATGCTGGAAGTAAGTACTTCAAAATTTTTTGGTACACGTATGATTTTTTTTACTAAAAAATGTCACGGAGCGCGTGTTCTATCTCTTTTTGCTTATATCTAAGAAGCGAGACGGAGATAACACGTATATGAATTTATGTCAAAATACAAAATGTACACGTATATAACCAAAAAATCCAGATGTTTTATATAAAAACTACTCAAAATTGTATGAAAGTTATAATTTTAAACACGTTAAATGTTTTGTTTCGCCTTTAAAATATTAAATAATGTTTAAGATGCTATTGCCAGTTCGGAAAACGTGCGATTGGCGCCTTCTCTAAGAAGTCAAAAAGGAGCAATATGGACAAAACAACCCATTAATTTCGACTGGTGGGATGTTGATATCTCGTTTAGGGTAACTGGAAGAGGCAGAATTGGAGCTGATGGATTAGTAAGTACATTTTTTATTCCATATTGATTTTTAACGTAGTGAGTTCTAACTCACTAAAATGTTTCCATATCATTATAAAGAATGAAATAGAGACAGCTAACAATGCTTTTTTTATTAAGCAAGTTTTGTAGTTGACCTTTCATCACATATCTCTATTATTTTGGTATTTGCACCTAGATTCTTCATCTTATGTATCCGTAAATGTTTTGCCTTTTTTATCAGTCCATAGTAGTATAGTGGTTCATATTTTCACTAATATCCACTGATAATCTACAAACATATTTACTGTGTAAATATGTTTGTAGATTGTGCATTCTTTTCGTTTTCTATTACATACAGATTAGATTCTCCAAGTGCCGTCTCTTCTAGGAAGTTTGGTTTAACAATTTTAATTCCTGAGGCTGCTGCAAGAACTGCTAGGTTTCCCAAACAAAAGACACTTTTCCTCCAAATATTTTCTACCCTATCCTAATGATTTAATACTTATTAATATATTTTCTGGCCATGTATGTAAAATATTATTTTCTGTGGAATAAAAAAAAAAGAAAATCCACAATTCCTGGCTTGAACATTGTTCCAATTGTTTGCCACAGTTGTTCAAGGCTGTATTATATAAATTCTCTCCAAGTTTGTTAATTTTCATTTAATAATAACATAAAAATATTGATTGATTGATATTAATGTATTTGATGTATATTTTATGATAACTCTAATTTTGTATCACAAATAATAAATAGATTCATTATCACTGACATTTATTTGCTGTCTATTTATGATAATTTTAATTTTGTTTTGTTTTAGGCATTTTGGTACACCCAAAATAAAGGCTCATACACTGGCGAAGTGTTTGGTTCTTCAGATCAATGGGTTGGATTAGGTTTATTTTTTGATTCATTTGACAATGACAACAAACATAATAACCCATACATTATGGCTGTGTTGAATGATGGAACCAAGCAGTTTGACCATCAAAAGTAAGTAGGACATATTTAAATAGATTTGACTAAAACTAATATTCCATTTCCTAATACTGAATACATCCTCTATTAGTTTTAATTGAATGTCCCTTCAGTTGATAGCAAAAAGTTTTAAAAGAAATTAAAAATTAGTAAAGTTGTTTATGTTTTTCCATACAGATGAGTTACAAATATAATATTTTTTAGATCATTAAGTCCTTTTCTACATCAGTTTCTAATTTTCTGGGATCTTTATTTGCTTATAGAAGACCAGTGTTATCGGCATACAGATACAACATGGACTCCAGGAGTAAATTTAATATTAAATTCATATAAATCAGGACAAGTGTTGGTCCCAATTTAGACCATTGAAGAACTTCACATACAATATCTTCTGCTACACTTGGCACATTGCTATATAGCACTTTTTGTATCCTGCAATTCAAATAGTCCCTTATTCAAACTAAAGCCATTCCAGGTATTTGTACAGCTTATGACAGCATTGGAAACATTTTAGCACTAATATTCTTCTTAACATGCCATACACCAAAGTGCGTAGGTGACTATCTCATTACTAGAATTCTGTTCTTGGCGGCGTGACACAGCTCGCCTGTATTGTGTATTCCTGTCCATTCTTTAATATTCCTTAACCAGGACCAGCACTAATATGGAAACAACTAATTATAATGGTTTTTGTCAGAGTTTGATAAGATAATAGAACAAGCCAGTGTAAAGAGATTTACACTGTTTTAAAAACCAATAAATTTCCTAACCCCATTTCATGAAATGATCATGGCAGATCATAAAATCAAAATTTGTTAAATAAAAAGACTCTAAACATACCCACTGATAGTGTACATAACATTATAAATGATCCTTAAGGTGTTAAAGGAATTTGATCAGAACAGTTCGTTATTTTGATGATATAAAACGAAAGGATTTCTGTTGATTCGTGATTTTTAATGACAGATAAGTAAATTTCTACATGCCAGGGACAAAGAAATAGTTAAAGCAGTACCCAATCTAACTTTTCTTTAAAAAATGTAAAATCTTATATGGATACATGAATTTTAACTGCAACTAAAGTCATTTTTGTGCAAAAAATCTTAAACCATGATCTAGTTATTTTATACATGAACATTTTGTACATTATTTCTTTCTTATTTTATGAGGCCATCTGATATTGTAGACTTGCACAGTATAGTGCTAATTTAATAGGCCTCTTCTTTGTATGTCTGAGAGATGACAAACTATGTTTTTCTTTCTTCTTTCTTTTACTATATCCACGATAAACAAAATGAAAAACAAATTTACAATATGAATAATATTTTGTTGATAAACAAACAGCTTTAAATGTATTTATTTATACAGCAAGAGGAAGTAATTTACATTTTGTTAAAAATATTTTTAATATACCAAAAATAAAACATGTTGTTTCAGTAATTTATTTACATTTGCAAAAAATAAATGCTAATATTAAACATAGAATAAAAAGTTATTGTCATTCAAATATATCTAATTGTTCTAAATCTAAATAATCTACTTGTCTAATTGTTATCTTACTTTTTATATGATTTCTATTTTTTATTTTATTTAGAAAGGTACTAAAGATTTTAATTACATTCTAAGATGTTACATTGTATAAAAATGGTAATACAACAGCAGTTAAGCCTTCTTTTTGGAGTTTTTGGACAAAATATTGGGTAGTACTCCACCTTGATCAGTTCTTGGTCATTTTTATAAACAGTTGTAAATGCTCAGGTGTAATGAGGATCTTCTATTATCTCTCATTGTGTTTCCTAGAAAATCTGAAACTAAATATTTAATTAAAGCTAATTATACAAGAACTCTACCATCAAGTTTTTCAGATAGTTGATATTGCTCCATAAATAATGAATACAACCAATGAGAAACTATAAACTGTCACAATTTGATCGAGATTTTGCTTTTCTCTTTACTATATCTTCTTACCAATGTTTACAAATGTTACTTTTAACTTTTTACTTACTTTGATCTCGGACCTATAGGATCCATATCCCATTTTTCTAATAGTTAATC
Source organism: Diabrotica undecimpunctata (assembly GCF_040954645.1). Taxonomy (NCBI): domain Eukaryota; kingdom Metazoa; phylum Arthropoda; class Insecta; order Coleoptera; family Chrysomelidae; genus Diabrotica; species Diabrotica undecimpunctata. The sequence goes on along the minus strand of NC_092808.1, from coordinate 4,635,199 downwards.
AGTGATTTGACCAGTTCACATAATTATATTGCAATTTTTAATAGTACATGTTTAGAACATGTTCTAGAAGTTTAATTCTTTAGTTTTAAATAACTCACAAATAGTATTTAATATATTTAACACTGCTTTTTTGCTTCAGCACAATTTTAATTTGAAGCACAAGAGCCTATCAGGAAAACTGCCAGTTATTTTTAAAATGAAAGAAGCTAAACAAAAGGTGGACAGAAGAAAATAGCTGCCTTTTCTTCAAGCAATGAAAATGCTGTTAAAGCTTCTTTTTTGTCAGTTTAAAATTAGCCAAGTGTAGAAAACCCCATACAATTGGGGAAATACTTATCTTGCCAGCTGACAAAGACATCGTAAATTGTGTTTTGGGAAAAAGACAGCCAAAAAATTGAATTCCGTTTTACTTTCTGATAGTACATTTAGTCGTAGAATACTTGAAATGGTCAATGATGTTAAGTAAACCATCATAGAACAAAAGCAAAGTCCAGTATTTTTTTTGCCTTGCAAGTGAACAAAAGTACTGTTGTAACAAATGTTTCCCAGTTAATGGTATATTGTCGCTTTTTTGCATGGAAATGAAATAAAAGAAGAAATATTTAATAAAGTAAATGATTTTATTACAAAACATGGTTTAAATTGGCTGAAGTGCGTGGGGGTATATTCAGATAGTGCATGTGCAATGACAGGAAAACATGGAGGCATTGTAATAAGAATTAAAGCAGTCGCACCGGAATGTGTCTTTATTCACTGTAACATAGACAGACAAGCTTGGGCAGCTAAATGCCAGTGAATTCAAGGCTATTTCGGCTTTTGTGTTCCGAAATGGGAAGTTGGCTCATATATACAGAGGTTAGGTGGCTTTCAAGAGGAAAAGTGCTATGTAGATTATTTAAGCTTCGTTCGAATTTCAAATATTACTAGCCAAACAATATCATGAACTGAAAAACAAGTTTATTGATGAAATTTGGTTGTGCCAATTAACATATCTCAGTGATATATTTATCAAACTTCTTATTATGCCATCTTCTAACGAAGTTTGGCAATTATTTCTTTAAACGCTTCCCTATCTTTTGCAACATGAAAAATCTGTTCAACACTGAGGTTAGTCCAATCTCTGATATTCCTCAGCCAAGATCTTCTTTTTTCACGAGCATTTTCTTCTTCTGTCATAAGCTTTCTGTCATGTCCAATTCGTCTTAACACTTCTTCATTTGAGATTTTTGCAGTCCAAGGAATTGGCATTTATTAGACTAAACGAATTGAATATGAGTTTACTAGGCAAACATACAACTCGCTTTGTTATTATTGATATTTAATATAATTTATTTATTTAATTTATTTTTTTTTTTTCAGTGATGGAATCACCCAACAACTGGCTGGATGTTTGCGCGATTTCCGTAACAAACCCTTCCCTACTCGAGCGAGAATAGAATACTACCAGAACACCTTAACAGTCTTATTCCACAACGGCAGAACCAACAGCGAAGAAGACTATGAAATGTGTCTTAGAGCTGAAAACGTCGTTTTACCCAAAGGAGGGTATTTCGGTGTTTCAGCCGCCACCGGCGGACTCGCCGACGATCACGACGTTATACACTTTCTTACCAGTAGTCTACACACACCAGATCAAGTACAACAGAATCAGTTCCAAGGAGAAGAACAACAGAAGCTGCAGCAAGAGTATCAAGACTACCAGCAGAAGTTGGAGGCGCAAAAGGCTGAATATAAGAAAGAACATCCAGATGTGGTGAGTATTTGTAATCTTTTCTTTTTTATTTTTCTCCTATATTTATAATTATAGTATAACTTGCTACATCCGGATCAATGTGGCGACCGACTGATCCGGATATGAAAAAATCCGGATATCAAGACTATTTAAAAATATGTAGCTGTAAACGGCCTGAAATTCTTACAATACATAGTTTATAGCGTTTTAGGCATTTAATATCAGCACTAAAATACAATACATACATACATTACATAGATAAGAAAGGTAAAATAAAAACCTAAACATTATAGAATTTTCAAGCTGTATTTCTGGTCTTATAAACAAAAATTAAACATTTATAAACTTAGTACATACATACTATATGCTCCATACTAAAAACAAAATGTAACACAACTTACACATTGGTAAGTGTAAGGCTTTTTCTTTTAATATAGGCCCTGAGATTGGTAATCCCTGCTCCCTCCTCTGGGTGAACCAAAGATACAAATACTAATTGATTTGATTGTTAGGGGCTTTTTTCATCATTTTCAGTTTCTTTATCCCAGTTTATCCCAGAACCCTGCTATGAGCATCATTTTTTAATTTTGTTTCTAGATTTTTTCCAGTCACTCACAGTGCTAGTCCCTACACCCATCTCAACAGCAATCTTCTTAGCCGTTTCACCAGCATTTAGCCTCTTCAACGCACGAAACTTTTCTTCCATTGTTACAACATTTTTCTTCCTTTTATCGGCCATATTACTACAAAAACGATGGACAAACAACGATCACAATGTCAATTAGGTACGAATATTAAAAATTTCACGCCAAACAATTTTCACTACTCAAGAACAGACAAAGACTGAGAGAAAATACAGACCTATAGTCAGAGAAAGTCAAAGTGGTAGAGACTAGAGAGTCATTCAAGATCACATACCACGCTAGAAATACACCCATTCGTATAGAACTACATAGGCGCGGAGCCGTTCATATCTTCGAAAAATTTGTTCCGCGATCTGTCTGGATATGGGGAGGTCCGGATGTGGCAAGTTAGACTGTATTTAAATTGAAAAATGATTCCTTTTAAAATAAACCATTTCCAAAGATTTAAATATAAACTTGGAGTGAGTCTGGGAGAATAGTGGAGGAAATGTGAATTTAGAGAAATGAAAAGTGAAATTACAACTTCGACATTGTCAATAGATTTGTAAATTGACCAAAAAGAAAATTTTACAAAGTTTTGTTATATTTTGTGGCACAAAAAATATAGAAAACCATTATTGTGTGTACTAGCACTTTCTTTGAAGAGATTTAACTATTTGTTAGGACCATTCTATGTTTGAAGCAGTACTGGGCATCTCAGATTTATGCAGGGAAAAGGCTTGGAAGAAGATAACTTTGGGAAGTTTGGTTTGATTATATTGGGTTAGGTTTTCAGCGTTGGCGAGTGATTAGCTGCATTATTTATTCTTGTCCTAGTTCAGTCATCAATCGCCCTTTTACACTTTATCAGTGTACCAATCTTTTTGTCATCTTATCCGTTTTCTTGGTAGCTCTAATTCAGAAATTCAATCTTTCAGAAAGAACCGGAAGTCGAGGACTGGTACGAATCGGATTCACAAAGGGAGCTCCGTCAAATATTCCAAGGCCAAAACCAAATTTACGAGGTACTCAGAGAACTGAACAAAAAAATTGACGAAGTCGTCGGGCGACAAGAAAGAACGATGAGTTTGATATCTCAGCAAGCTAGCATGTTGCAAACGGGCGGAGCACCTCCACCGCCGCCGGGCGCGGCTCCTGTACAACCCGGCGAAACCATCAGAAGGCACGAAGTGGATGCTTTGTTCAACAACCACAATCTGATTAGTGGTTACCTACAAGAACTCAAGTAAGTTGTTAGCAGTCATTTTTATTGTACTTTTCTATTAAAAAATAAGTGTATTAGGACTCTAAATTTTTCATACATATCATTTTTTTCCCAGACAATTCGTTCTCGAAGTCAAAACTCGAGCCGATACGATCTTGAACAACCAAGCGAAACAACCGACAGCTCAAGTGCAGTCGGTAGGATACGATACTCAATCATTGATCTCAGAAATGCGAGATGGACTCAACCATGTCAAGCAGAACATCGCGCAACTGTCACTGAAAACGCCGACAGCCCAAGCATGTCCGACAGTAAGCTGTATATCCCTCACGGCTGTACTGGCCATCGCGGCGGTACAATTAGCTATTATTTTAGCCTATAATATTTATAGGTAAGTACAATTTTAGTATATTTAATAAGTAAAGATTTTCAGTGCCCCCTTTTCTAATAGGTCTACTAGACAGCGATAATAAAATTATATATCTGTGATTATTTCTCAAAGAACAATCATCATAATGCACCATTCGAATATATTCGTTAATTCAAAAAGCATATTAATATACAGATATTGGTAGTTAAAATAGGGCGGTTTCTGAACCACATGGATTTTCCAAATTTAATCCACACACAAGGATTGTCATTTTAAATAAGAATCCTGAAAACTATAAAACCTAATGACACACTTCCAGGTAGACATTAAGCTTGTCTTTTAAACAGGGGCGTGCGGTGAAATCTAAAACAAGGGAAGCAATTTATAAAAAAAAATGTAAAAACTCACCTATTTATAATGTAATTCAATTCTTCTACCATTTTTCGCAAACTCGTCTATAACTTCATTGTAAAAACTTGGATATTATGACATTTCTTTAACCAGATTATTTTTAATCGCCAAAAGGGAGAGATTGCCAACATTAGAGAGTCGAACTTGTCCCTGTCGAGTTTCTTAAGTAGGTAAGTCTTTATTCGTTTTAGTGTTGAAAAACTACGTTCTACAGTAATAATTTCACTACCTTCGAATATGCTTTGTCCAAAGAAGTTATTTTTAAAAACGTTAGTAACTCACTGGCATTATTTTTTGTGTCAATGTCCTCAGTTTCGTATAAAGCTGTTAGCTCCGAACGTAATGAAATCCAATCAAAATATTGTCCATAAAGGCGTATCAAAGATTTTATTTGTTTTTCAGGAAAATGTGTGTTTTTAAATGCATGAAAATTGCACAGCTCAAGAAAGTCTAGGTCATCAAAATTCTTAAACCTATTTTCCATTTGTTGGCATATTTGGTCTAAAATCTGATAATATAGTCGACGGTAGCACATGCATCATTCCAGCATTTTTCAGTCTTTTTGTTAATAACATTTTTAAATTCGTTAATTTTTTTTTATACAGGAGCCAATATCGTTTATCTTACATTATAATAAATTATCTGAGAATGGAAATATTTCAGAAAAAAGCAAGATTAAAAAATTAAAATTAAAATCATTTTTTTTTACTTCCAAAAAAACTATCCAAAAATCTTCTCGAGGTATTTATGCTTTCTGTATCCCACTTTTCACCATTATCCAAAACACTCTCAAATAATTCAATTAAAGAATCGCAGTGTTCTAAGACTGTTAATACTAGTCTGCCGTTATAATTCCATCGCGCCACTGCAACTTTTGGTAGTCTTCATTTTACAATTGTATGTAAAGCTTGAGTTCGTTTAGATAATTTAGAAAGATTCCACTTAAAGTTGCAAAAAAAAACTTTACATTCTTTGATCTGTATGATCGATTGGGATAAAACTAAGTTTGGTTTGTGGGCAAAACAGTGTATAAATATCGCACTAGGACATGTTTCTCGCACTTTCAATTGTAGACCCCCCAAATGCCCAGCCATAACCGCAGCGCCTTCATAACTTGGGCAATTAGCTTGTCATTACCATTAATGGATTTTAAAAGTTCACAAACAATTTTATATAATGCGTCTGCCGTTCTATCTTCTGATACATTTATAAAACCTAAAAATCTTTCCTGTCTAATTCTGGAGAGCTGGCTAAAATTGGTAACATCAGTGATTTCATCTAAAATAATTGCAATGAAGCGTGTTTGTTTAATTTCATCAATTATTTTGTTTTAAACAAGGATCGTACTTAGAAATTAGTGAAATAAGATCCATGTAATTGGCCTATTCATTTTTTTTTATAATTAATATGGAAACATAAAAAACACACACCGTCAATAAGGCTTTACAGTACGTCCCTATTTTTATCAACTAATTCATTATGTTTTTGATTACTCACTTTTAATGAATTATCTAAAGTGTGTTCTATTCTATTTTTTCCAAAAACTTTCTCTTTGTTGACGGCCTGCAAGTGAGCTTTAGACATGACATGTCGTTTCACTACCTCATGAAAATTGTTTAAATCGCCAAAACCACTATGATTCCAAACACCATTTTCATTCACAAAGAGCAAACAACACCAGCAAAAGAGTTTATTCCTAAATTTACAACCAGGTAGCCTCTCGTATTGTTCATAAGATTTTTCCGAATTAAAATGTCTGTTGAAAGTTTTTATTTTGGTAGTGAGATTTTTCATTTCAGTCTTCGGCCTACCTTTAATTAAAAAAATAATTACTATTTAAATGGGAATAAGCCACAATTAAAGGTTAAAGCACGTTTATTGACGTTTCAATTTCCACTTCGGAAATCGTTCTCAAAATACAAACATTAGTAAATTAAACAAATTTTGTTTTTTTGTTACTTGGTGAAAAATTCTTCTATTAATTTAATTTTATCTGACTCATTTATATTGACAATTCAGACATACATTATACATTTTAAAGTAGACGATTTTAAAATGATATTGCCAATATTGTTGAGTTGCGTTCCTGGGATGACTACTTAATTAAAAAAACAGTAATACCTCAGCTTCTTTTATCAATTATTTTATTATTTTTATTAATAATAATAGTAATTTTTATTATCATTTTAGGTCAGATTGTTTTAATATTAAAACTAAAACAAAATAAAAGATAAGAACAGTTGATTTAAAAATATTAAAACTGTTGATCGAAGACAGCTGTAATATTATCGTTTTCCCTATTCGTGCTATGTAAATATAATATAGTACCTTTATTAATTATGTTCAATTTTTTACCAAAATTTAACGAACTGAAGCGTTTCTCTAATAACAAACATAATACACATTTACACACTACAGCTGATTCCACAAAATCAGTCGGCGAAGACGCCATTGTCAAACGATGTAGTAAATTTAAATTCGCCAAAACTTTGTATTCAATTGCCACAGTTGCTTATAAAGCGACAAATACGGTCAACTTAACCTTCGCTTCTCAGTGCATAATCAACTCGGGTTATTTTTACATAAGGCCGGAAAAGCAACTTTGAACGTAGATTATCCCGAAATAACTCCGACTACCAACGTAGAATTACGAACAGGAAAGCTAAAAGTATGCGCAGGGTCGGAACGAGCTCGCTGCTCGTTCTACATAATTCTCGTATGCAGCTTAAAAGGCTGCTTATATGTGTGTTGGTTAAATTTTTTTTTTTAATTGTCTGTTACTCAGCTAGTACGCTATTACTACGGAAACCTAGGGAAGTAATGCTTTCATGCACAGCACGCCCATGCTTTTAAATAAAGTGGCTTAAATAACAACTTTACGAGCAGGTATCTCAACAGAAAAACGAACTTTTTAAACTGGTTTTTTATTTGAGACAAAGTATTAAAAGCAGACATAAATATGTTTTCAAATTTTAATTATTAATTGTCATAGAACTAATAAAGGATTATTGGTGGTGTGTTACAACTTTAACAAGGTTTATATAAACAACAATACAAATAAACAATAAAATTGTGTTTCTATATGTGTCTTTATTGGCAAACATAAGCGTGCTTTCAGGTTAGATGCTCAAGGCAATGTCATTGTTTATAGAAACATTCTGAACGTTCTTGTAATTAGGAAATTTACAAGATCCATATGGACATTCAGATACAGGTCCGGATTTTAACTTATCTTATTTTTTCTATTTTAAAAAAATCTAAAATTATACTTTTCTTTGTTGCAGGGACAACAAGGACAACAGTAACAAGAAATTTTATTAGGCTGGATGCGGATAACTCTTGAGATTAAATTTTTGTGTTAACAGTGGCGGGGTAATTAATTTTTTAGCGACATTCTGACATTTTACCAAACGTATTTATTATGTGAACAAGAGAATCGTCTTCCTGTATTTTATAGTTTAACGTTTTTTGACATGTAACAAATTTTTAAATGTAATTTCCGTTCTCTAGCAATTTTAATTGACAAAAGAAATTACTTAGGGCAAGTGGCCTAAATGGAATGGGTTGCTTTTTAGCAAAGGTAGGAAATACCTTTAGAATTGGTAGTTTTGACTAAAAATTTAATAAATCGAAGATAAAAGACGCGTTTTTCGCTGTATGTTTCTGTTTGCAGTGCCGTCATATCAGTTTTGTGTTACCGTCTATATTGGCATGTTTTAATGTTTAATTTTGTTTCTGTGAACTGCAGTACAGTCATATTGATATCTGAAAATGACTGAAACTCGTTCAATAGATGACTAGAACTGATTTATAGTTGGAAACTGCATTTAATTGGACCTGTTTAATCACACTATCTTCATTTATTGAATTTATTTAGTCACTAAGTCGGTTATTAACAAAAATAATATGTGGAAACGAATAAATTTTCCATAACTTTCTTTTATTGAGCTGTTTCTTGTGCTCTCTTTTATATTTTTCCTCTCTTTCATTTTTTTCTCTCATTTTGTTCTTGTAGTCCAACTTTAAATATCGGGTGATTTTTGTTAACACATTTTTTGTGTTTTCAAACAGTTTTATATGTAAAAAAATTAGTAACTTAATAAAGAATTGAGGTTTTGTTACATTTATTTTTATATTTTCTTACCTTAACCAAATTTTATAATGTGTCTGGAGTTCCCCAGGATGGTTTATAACGATAATATAACATTGCGAAGATGTCTGGGTGATTTTTTTTTATTTTACAACAGGAAATAGTCACATGTGGCTAAATCTGGCGAACATGGTGGTGCTCGATGAAGATGCAGGCCTACTGGTGTAATTTGGCCTGTGCAGTCTGAAAAAAATGTAATAAACTCGTCCACTAGATGACTAGACGTGATTAATACAGTTGAAACATACCTTTCATAACAATATCTTGGTTTATTGAATTTATTTAGTCACTAATTCTTGTATTAACAATACAATTTGTGAATACGAACGAACATTCCATAACATTATTTTACTGAGCTGTTTGTTTTGCTCTCTTTTATGTTTTTTTTTTTTCACATTTTGTTCTTGTTGTCCAACTTTTAATATCGGGTGATTTTTGTTAACACATTTTTTGTGTTTTCATACATTTTTAGATGTTTTATATGTAAAAAAATTAAATTGAATAAAGAATTGAGGTTTTGTTACATTTATTTTTATATTATCTTACCTTAACAAAAAAAAATTCGTTGGGAGTTCGCCACGATGGTATACAACAATAGTTTGACATTATGAAGATGTCTGTTTTCGGTCATTTTTTTTTTAAAGTGGTCACAGAAAATAGTCACATAATGATAAATAGAGTGAATATCATCATTATTGGTGCTACAGCCCTATAAAAGAGCCTCGCCCTTCCCAAGTCTATTACGCCAGTCAGTTCTATCCATTGCCAACTGTTGCCAGTTTGCTGCGCCTATTTGTCTACCATCTTCATCTACACCATCCCTCCATCTGAGTTTTGGTCTACCCCTTTTTCTACTTCCCACAGGTTGTGACATAAGGATTCTTCTAGGAGGGTCGTTCTGCTGTGATCTTGCCAGATGTCCTGCCCATCCTAGTCTTCCTATTTTTATAGAGGATACTATATCCTTACCACCAAATATATGTTTATATCTGTGATATATCTCGTAGTTGTACCTCCTTCTCCAAACACCATTTTCACAGATGCCACCAAATATTCTTCTCATGATCCTTCGTTCAAATATAAGCAGAGATTAATATAAGAGATTTTCATCTGCCTTGGAAATGGTCCATGCCTCCGACCCATATGTCAACACTGGTTGTATAAGGGTTTTGTATATGGTTATTTTTGTTTTTTGGCTTAAGTTTCTGCTTCTCGTATGTCTACTCAGTCCAAAATAGCATTTGTTTGCTAGGATTATTCTTCGATTGATTTCTTCCGTCATGACGTTCTCCTTGGTGATCAGGGAGCCTAAGTATGTGAATTTGTCCACCACTTCAAAGGTAGAATTATCAACCGTGAATTGGTGGCCGATGTTTCTGGCTCTATTGTTGGGTGTTGATGCCATTATCTTAGTTTTATTTTCATTTACTTGCAGGCCCATATTTTTTGAGGCGTTTGACAAGGTGGTATACATTTCTTCTAGCTTGCGTGTTGTGCGGGCAACTAGGTCAACATCATCTGCATATGCCAAAATTTGGGATGATTTATTAAAAATGTTTCCTCTGCTGTCTATTTGGGCATCCCTGACAGCCTTTTCCAAAGCTATGTTGAAAAGGAGACATGCCATCGCATCTCCCTGTCGCAGCCCAACATGCGTTTCAAATGTCTGTGATTGTTTGCCCTGTATTTCGACTTTGCAAACAACTTTACGCATTGTAGCCTTAACCAATCTTATCAGTTTATCGGGGATGTGGAATTCATCCATGGCTTCATACAATTTATTTCTTAGGACACTATCATAGGCCGATTTAAAATCTACGAAAAGATGGTATGTGTCGATATTGAATTCATTGGTTTTTTCCAGTATTTGCCTTAGCACAAAGATCTGGTCTGTTGTTGATCGACCAGGCCTAAAACTACTTTGATATTCGCCAAGAAGCTCCTCTGAATATTCGCTCAGGCGGCCATATAAAATACGCGAAAATATTTTGTATGCTGTATTAAGGAGGGTTATTCCCCTACAGTTTCTACATTCTAATTCATCGCCCTTTTTGTGTAGCGGGCAAACGATCCCAATACACCACTCTTCTGAGATTTATTCCTCATTCCAGGCTCTCAGTGAAATAGAGTGAATATGGTGTCTGATTAATTTATATCGCTATTGGTGTAATTTTGACCGTGAAGTCGGTAAAAGTGTAATAAATTCGCCCAGTGGATGTGAGTAATATGGAACTACTATTTGAACATGATTCTAATAACAATATCTTCATTTACTGAATTTATTTAGTCACAAATTCTGCTATTAACAAAAAAAAACATTGAAAACAAATAAACATTCCATAACTTTCTTTTAATTAATAAGCTTTCATTTCCTCTTTTTTGTCTCATTTTCTTCTTGTTTACCAACTTTCAATGTCCTGTGATATATTCAACACACTTTTTGTGTTTTAATACATTTTTAGATGTCTTATTTGTTTGGCTGTATTTGTAGGATCTTATCGACCAATTTATTTTATATGACAGTTGCACCAAAATTAGGCAACCTACAATTATTCGTTACAGTGTTACCAGTTTCAATATTTTTTTGAATTTTATCTAATGGAAGAATATGATCATGACTCACATGTATGACAATTTCATTTGAAAATTGTCCACATCAGAGCAGATAAAGGTTCCCTTAAGGCAATGGGAAAGAAGAAAGATTCCCTTGTGCTTAAAATTATTACCTCACTGGTTTGAGAGAAATGCCATTCATGGTAAAGCAATCTGTACACATAAAAGAAAACAGTTAGTTTTAAAATCATTTAATTCATTACAATGACTTAAAATATAAATATTTTTCGGATAAAATTTACGTATATATATATAATATTTTAATACAATGTATAAATACATATAAAGGAATGATATTGAGATACACAATATTTTGCATACTGCATTTTTAACTTAAAAAATATTTTTGTTGAATAATAATATATTGCTTCGATTTATATTTAGGTGAAACAATAAATCTAAAGAGATTTCATGGTTAAAATATAGTTATTTAAAAAGATTAAGCAATTTCTATTAAGAAAACACAAAATATGTTTTTTACATTCCCATCTCTGATGCAGAAATATGAAAAATGATATTTATTTTCATAACAAATACTAAAATTTGTGGATAATAAAAATTCTCATAGGTATCGACATTTAAAAAGGGCCAGCAAAAACTGATACAAATTCACTATTTTAACAAGTTTTTTTAACTTTCGTCTGTTTCCTCAGGTGGAATTTCATAATTGATTAATAAGAACTATTATATGAACCTTATCAGTGATCAAAGTACCTTTTTTTAATAAAGTTTAACTGAAATGGATGAAATAACCCTTTTTGACATTAATATTACTAAATAACACACCGAATGTTTCTTATTTGTAGTATTTGCTATAAAAACTGTTGTCTTTTTGACCTTAGGTCGTCTGGGCTGATTGGATTCCATACTAACCTATTTTAGTGATATCTATTACACAGCCCAACATTGCTTTAATTTTGATGCAAGAAAAAAGCAACTGCGTTAAAATAATGTAAATGTGTTGATACCACAAAATAATCTAGGCTAACTCCCTTTTTTTGCTACATTTCTGTAGATAATATAATAGAGTAATTCTGATGATTGTTTTTGGATTCAGTACATCTAAATTAGTAGAAAACAAGCAAATATCTCTCGCATCAAAATTTGTGTTGACCAGTGCTATTAAAAACATTTTCTTTGTTTTTGTATCACAGCCCTAATTGATTTAAAACAGCCCCGTTTATTTTTTTGATGACAATTTATGTTTCAAAAACTGTATCTCATCACACTGTTTGGTAATTTTCTCATTTTGGGCTGCTAGATGTTCAGTCATAGCATCCAATTGAGTTTTGTAGTTGTTATTTGTGGTCATCAACTCCTCGTAACTACTTTCTAAGCTACTTTTGAGCTTTTTATGTTCCAATGTCACATTTTCTAACCTAGCTGTTAATGCTAAATTTTCTGCCCATACTGTTTGGGTTTCGGATTTGAGAAGGGCATTTGACTCTAAAATTTCACTTATTTGGGACTCAAAGAAATTTGTGAGTTTGTCACTGGATTGTGGCTTTGATTTTAATAATTCACATTCTGCTTTCCACCTTTCTGCTTCACTTTGCCAGTGTTTAGCCTGAAAAAAATCAGCATTATTACACAACAGTAAAACTCACTTAACTAGAAATATATAAATGTCCTACTGATATATTCATTAAAGAAAAAAAGCAAAATGCTAAAAGGTTGTAGTCAAAGAATATACAAATGTAAACTTTGTGAAACAAGATAGACAACTTAAAGAAATTAGAAAAATGATGATCAAAGTCAACACAGCCAATTTTTTGTTATATAAAATTCTTAAAAAATAAAAATTAGTTACTATTATATACCCAAATTATTAAGAGCAACCTTCCCAAGTCTTCTATTGAACAAAAAAAATATATTTTGATAAGAAAAAAATTAACAAATGCAAGGAAAATACTTACACTCTCTTCAGAGCTATCTGAAGACCTTTTGTTTTCAGCATTGTGAAGAGATAATTTTCTAACATTTTTCTCTAACTCCTGCAATTGTTTTCTATACTTTTCTTCATCTTGATTATGTAGTTTTTCTTTATTAGTTAATTCTGTTTGGAGATTTGTGATTAGTTCATCTAAATTCTTTAGTTTTTCTCTACATTCTAATATTTCGGAATCTTTCTCAGCTATCTAAAAATACAGATAGATGAAGCATTCCTAGGGCATTAAATAAAAAAAAAATGAAAATATTTTTCAATACACTAACTGTTTCTAAGAGTATATATTAAAAAGTTATTGAGCATTAAAGTTATAGACGGTCTAAATCCGCTGTAGCTTTTGGCAAACAAAAATAATTGAGGGGCGTACATATTGTTGTATATTCATAACATCTGGTAGATCATTGCACTTACAGAGTTGAATAATTGAGCATTTTCGAGAATTTTCTTCTGCAATTCGTCATTTAATACGCTGATATCAACGTTAGGTATACTTTCGGTTGTTTTGTTCTTATTTTTCTTGCCACTATTACTAGTTTGCAGCTCTTGCTGAAGGACCACAATTCTTTTTGTTAACTGATCATTTCGAAAAGTAAGGCTTTCGATTTCTTGATCGCGTTTCCTGACGGTTTGTTCGTGATTTCTGACTTGATCTTGAAGCCCTGCTGTCTTCGCTTGTTCATCTAAGACGGCTTTTTTGAGAACAGTTGCTTGAGATCGTATCTAAAAGTTTAGTTAGGTTGAGTTGGATTTAATATATTTTTTTCGTTACGTACCTTGGAATATTCAGCAGCAAGTCTTTGATATTTTGACTCGATGTCTGTTTCCTTTTCCATATCAAAGTTTTGTAAATTCTATTTTAATTTAGTTTTCTTATAAAATCATTTCCGAAATTCAATTGTCAAAACAATGTCTGACATATATATAAATAAAAGAAGAAGAACATCTTTAGAGGGAGGGAAATATAAAAATGAAACATAAAATTAAATAAACAGTTTATATATCACTCATACTCATGTCATATATTGTTGTATTTTTTAAAGCGTATCTAGCACTTAATTTTGAAACAAAGGTATTAGCCATAAAAAAATAATATATAATTTTTGTTTAGGACCAGAAAAATAATTCAATGAATAGTGCCTTTCACTTCGTGTCTAAATGGTTAAACTTCACGTCAGTATCGTATGGAAAGTTTGTTGACTTTGTTGACATTCGCCATTATCATTGTATCCACCAAATTAACTGTGCAATGCCAAAATTGCTAGTAGAAATATAAATGTGCAGATTGATGCAGTTTAAAGTTTCAATGAATTAAACCAAGAATTTTTAACTTGTCTTATAATAAATCACAAATCACTGTAAGTTATATAAGTAGATAATAAGATATATATTTAATAAAAATTAACATTAAAATTTTCTGTTTATAGATGAGTAGTGGAAGTCACCAATATTTACAAAACACAAGCCAAAAGCCTTGTGTACGTACAGGTGATATTGAGCATTTATCTCAACTGTCTGAGAATTTGGCTGCCTTATGTTTAAATCAGGAACATTCTGATGTTACTCTTGTAGTTGAGGGGCAGAAATTAAATGCTCATAAGGTAAAATTATGTCCTAGTTACTTTATTACATTTATATTTCAATACAATACATGTTTCAGGTAATTTTAGCTGCACGAAGTGACTATTTTAGAGCTCTTCTATATGGAGGTATGAAGGAGTCAACCCAGAATGAGATTTTATTACCAGATGCTCCATTAAAGGCTTTTAAGGTTCTCCTTAAATACATTTACACAGGTAAAATAGATGTATTGTGGTTATTATTTTTAAGGAGACTGCAAATTTTTGCTTTAAAATAATGTATAAAATATTTTTTGTGGGTTTAGTTTCATTTAAGTAGATGAGCAGGATGAGCTACGCCAAATGTAGGCAACTCATAGTTCCTCGTTACAGTGTTGTCGGATTTTCACCATTTCCATAAATTACAGAAAATTCAAACTGAAATTTTCACTTTATGTTTCTGAAATTACCATGCGAAATTTAGATATAATCAATCATTTACGGACCAAATATTTGCTTATAAAGATTGCAAATTATCTGATATATAGATAAATTACAATATATGTAATTTTCATAAATTTCAAGCCAGTTTAGGATGTCATAAAAAGTTTATGGGCCTAAAGATATTAGGAATGTTAAAAAATGTGCTCTTATTTGAATTAAAACAAGCACATAGGCAAGAAAAATCATTACCACCACTGTCTATTATCACTAAGACCCCAAATTCTAAATTACAATTTTTGTATGGTTCAGTTATGTTGTGTCAGCGACAACTCAATACTTTGAATTAATATATTTTAGGCCATATGTTCCTAACTACCTTAGAGGAAGATGTCATCCTAGATACATTAGGTTTGGCACACCAGTATGGATTTCAAGACTTAGAAACTGCCATATCGGATATTCTGAGGCAGTTGCTTGCTTTAAATAACGTATGTGCCATTTTAGATGCTGCTCATCTGTATGGGCTAGATAACTTGGTCAAAGTGTGTCACAATTTTTTAGACATGCATGCCTCAGAAATCCTAACTCAGGAATATTTCATACAGCTTTCACAGGTAAGGTTATAATGCGTTTTTTCATTTCAAAATTGATATTTTGTTGCAGAAAATGTACAATTAGTATAATTTTCTATAGTTAGGAGTCATTTTATTATTTTGTTCTGTTTTTCATGCAATTAACAATACCAGGATTGAATTTTCAAAAGCAGTGATCATATGGAATTATTTATCCAATTATATCTGTTTCTAGCTAGTTTTAGCTAGAAAAAAATTATATTGTTACACTTCGTATTGTATTGAGGAAGAGTCCTAACACAAATTATGTATGCAAACTGCTTCTATGGTCTAATATATCTCAATACTAAACATTGAAGAAAAGAAGGGAGAGAGCCTTTCATTTTTTACTGATATATGGTTGTTAATTATTCGTGGTCCATTTCTACACATCAGAGATGAAGGATGGAAAAGAAAACGGCGAAAGCCCACCAAAGAAGCCAAAAACTACTTGATGTTGGAAAGCTAACAAGACTATTTTTTTGAGATTCACATGTAATATTTAAAAAAAGGGTACAACAATTATTGGCATCTTTCGTGCAGCCTATTAGACTGTTTTGATGCCAATTAGACGAAATACTTGGTTAGTCTGGCAAAAAATTGTCAAGATGCAGAAACAAGCAGCCAAACACAGACAAAATTACTTTTCCTTTTCGAAAATTTAAGGCAAATGAGAAAAGAGGACTGTCTAGCCTCATATACCATCCTATCGTGTGAAATCATGTGATCACTGACGGCTCTATATTTTTCCCCTAGATGTTTCATGCTAATATTAGATTGTTTGAATTATGTTCATCCCAGGCATGTCATCACTTTATTATTTCATTTCTGAGTAGATTTAGAACATAATAAAAACAAATTTATACTCACTGTCTCAAACTTAAACTATATAAAACTTTATTCTTAGGCATCTCTAGTAGAACTCCTTCAAAGAGACTCCTTTTTCGCTCCAGAAGTCGAAATATTCCGAGGCGTTTGCAATTGGTGCAAAGCAAACGAAGACAAGGATGATTTAGTCATGAAATGTGTCAGATTGCCGTTAATGAGCGTTGCCGATCTTCTATCGGTGGTCAGACCTGCTGATTTGGTCAAGCCAGACGCTCTATTAGATGCTATTGCTGAAAGGACCAATATTAGATTGAGCAGTTTACCGCACAGAGGACAGTTGGGTGAGTAAAATATGTCTCAAATGTTTGCTTCTTATTAATTTTATTGTTATTATTATTGTATGTTGGTTTAGAATATTCTCCTTTCTCTAAGTTGCTTTATCTCATCTCGCCTTTGATTCCTAGCCTCCAACTCATTCTAGGCTTCCTAATTGTCTGTATTATTACTTTTACTATTACATATTTGAAATTTAGGCATACACAATTTTTTTCAGTAGTTTACGAAAATGTAGCCTGCCCTAGACTCGGTTCAAAAGTAGTATCTGGAGAGCTGATGGAGTATTTGCTGGACAGTGATCACTATTCGTATGATATGGAAAGAGGCTACACGAGACACGCTATAAACGGACCCGGCGATCATGGAATCATTGTCAAATTGGGTCAGCCTTCCATTATAAACCACATTAGGATGTTGTTGTGGGACAGAGATCTGAGGTAAGTTTGAAATAGTTGGGAGGATGGATTGTCCAATGTTCTTTTCATTTATGTCAATGTCATAAATATCTTCTGCCATTCGATTTCTCATTTTACATAGAGTGTTAATCTATTGAGGCCAGCTAGTGCATAGCTCTCATTTATGTATATAGCAAGGAAGAAAGAAATGATAAGGTTTCTAGCAACTCAAAATTATAAATATTTGGTGGCAAATTAAAATTGTTGATTTAAATCAGTGTCCTTGTTATATAAAATATCGCCGGTATTTAAAATAATTTTAATAAAATAATTCAAGCAGAAGGTTAAAAAAAATAATTTTAAAACATTTCCAAACTCTTTTCCAAAGGATTTCATGCTCTCACAGCCGTACAGTGTTGCCTATTTTTCTAAATAATCCATCATGTTGTATAACTTAAAAATTTATGAGAATTACAAACTGCTTTTAATGTTATGATTTACAATGAAAAATATAGATAAACAAATATGATTTTGTAATGAGACTTATGTTTAAATTAGATTAGAAAGTTAATTGAAAATGTTTAATGTAACCAATAAGTTAAATTTAATGACCAAGTTTGTTTTATTTTAGAAATAGTTAAAAGATAAAATATCTAGATTAAATACACGTTAGATGCTCATTTGAAATGGATTTATTGTTTTTGTAAATATTAGCTGTGCAGATCAATACGCATTTAAATAAACAATTTTGGTGTGAACTATGTTCTTAATGAATCACATGTTGCCAAAACATGGCTTAATGGTAGTTATGTATTGGATGTGTTTTCAATGCATTACATGGTGCCAAATCGGGACTGAATGATGTCTATTGGATGATTTCAACGTTGAAAAAGTTACTCAGAGCTTAAATTTTTTGAAAAATTCTTCCTAAAAGCATTCATGATCGTTTTGGATTTACAATTTAATGTTGGTCCTCAAGAATTTGTCTCTAGTCTTTTATATCTATCGCCTTACGGTGGCGTAGTATAGAGGAGAATATTTGATACGCTAGAAGCGTAATACCTCTGTTATTAAAATATTGGAAGAAATATTTCTTGTACATGGTGCATATTTCCAATGTTATGATTACTAGAGAGCCACCATTTTTACCTAGTTTCGGCTGGAGATTATCTATTCCGGGTGATTTATTTCTGACTAGAATTTATCGGTAATTTTTTAGGCTTAAAGTGAGTTATTCTTGTAATTTTCTTCAGTTTTCTTCTTCGTTGCTTATTTTGTAAACCTTGTCTTCGACAATCAGTTTGTAATATTTGATAATTGCTTTGCATCCCTTATTTTTAGCCTTTCTTGATTATTCGCGACCATTTGACTTGTTTACCATAAAAAATTATCTAAATTTACCAAAATTTTGACATTTCTGTCATTTTTCCCAACTTTTATTGCGAGATTCCTTCTTGACTTTTTCATTTGAAACTTGACACTGACATTTCTAGTAAGTTATTCTGCATTGCTATGGTGAAACAATATTTTATTAAACCACGGAACCAGTATAGGCTAACTGCTTATCAATCCTCCTCGTATAAAGCGTGTTGGTCATTTATTCACTAATTAATACCTACCGCAGGTCCTATTCATACTACATTGAGGTATCCATGGAACAAAAGGATTGGGTCCGAGTGATCGACTATAGTCAGTACAGTTGCCGTTCCTGGCAAAATCTCTATTTCGAAAACAGAGTCGTCCAATATATCAGAATAGTGGGCACGCACAATACCGTCAACAAAGTGTTCCATCTGGTGTCTTTGGAAGCGATGTTCAAATTAAAACTTCCAAAGATGGTGAACGACATTATTTGTCCGGATTACAACGTGGCAACGCTGGACAAAAACGCCGTGGTCATCGAGGGAGTTAGTCGTTCCAGGAATACTCTTCTGAACGGTGATACGAAACGTTACGACTGGGATTCTGGGTATACATGCCATCAGTTGGGATCTGGAGCCATTCTTATCCAATTGGGTGAGTAACAAACAAATTTGCCGGTTTTATAGAATGAATAATCCAGTAATTCTTGCCATCCGAAGATCCAGAGTACTGGATTTATAGTTATTTATTAAGGTATTACATATATATTATCATTTGTGTTTAGGCCAGCCTTACATCATATCAAGTCTTCGTCTCCTACTTTGGGACTGTGACGATAGAAGCTACAGCTACTACATCGAATCATCTATAAACATTTGGGAGTGGGAAATGGTGGTCGATAACACTAGAGAAAGCTGTAAATCGTGGCAGGTTATTCGCTTTTCACCGAGACCGGTGGTATTTATCAGAATCGTCGGTACTCACAATACAGCAAACGAGGTAAGACATTTTTAGATATTATTAATATATCTTATATATATATAAGATATATATTTATATATCTTATTAATCAAGTTGTCTATTAATTACATTAGAGGAAAAACACATTTACACAGCGTTTTTTTAGTATTAGACCATGAACTTGTCGCATAAATGAGCGTTTGTACTTTTAGATTATTGTTCATCGTTTTAGGTATTCCATTGCGTTCATTTCGAATGTCCTTCGATGGAAGAACATTCGAATACTTATAGGCAATGAACTTATCACAATAACCCCGTATAAATGAGCGTTTGCTCGTATAAACGGAATTTTTTAGGCCACAAACTTTTTACAATACCCTCGTATAAATGCGCGTTTTTTTCAGTATTAGTCCATGAACTTATCGCATAAATGAGCATTTGCACTTTTAGATTATTGTTCATCGTTTTAGGTATTCCATTGCGTTCGTTTCGAATGACCTACAATGGAAGAACATTCGAATACTTTTACGCATCACATATGAACTTATCACAATACCTCCGCATAAATGAGCGTTTCCTCGTTTAAACGGAATTTTTTACTTTTGGGTCATGAACTTTTCACAATACCCTCGTATAAATGAGCGTTTTCTCAGTATACGAGCCTCTTCCCATATCTATTCCCTTCCCATAGTTGGCCCACCTATGGAATTTGCAGTTTAAGTCGATTACCATAAATAAATTATACTCTGCATGTTTTTATAAGTTCCCATATTAATTAATATGGCATTTTTATTAATATTTATTCATTACTCTTATGGTTTTTTATTTATTTTCAATAATAAAAAAAATTCACTTAACCGTGGCTATGGATTCATTTATGTCAAAATTTATTGATTTTTTCATAATTACAAAAGAGTTACCTTGATTTCACTAAAATTTCTTTACTTTTTACATTTCTGAGATGGAACTGGAACTACTAAAATTTCTGCCACTGGAACAAAAAACTACATCCCACTGAAACGCTTCTTGGGACATTGAGGATTGAGGTTGAAATGGGCGGCACTGGATACAAACTTCAGACTGGGATGCTTAAAAAACAGGAAACTGGAACATGTGGATATCTTTCAAATTTGTTGTAATCGCCGTCTTACAAATATCTCATATGAGAGACGGCTTACAAACAAAAAAAAAAAACAGTGATTACTCTGATCTGAAGTGACACTTGTTCTTCGACAAATTTGCCGATTTCTTGACCGACCCAATTAAACACGACTGCTTCAATCGCCCATCTTTTCAAACCTAAAACTTGAATTCTCTCGACCCTCAATCTGTGTACCAGCTACTACCGTTTTCCTCTAAGCCCTTCTCGCAACGAAGCAACCCAAAATTCTTGTCAAACATGCTTCAAATTATATCATAAAATAACCTTGAATAATTCGCAGCTAAAATCTCAAAAATAACGCATACAAATAAATCTAACCATATTTAACGTCATAGTAGTAACTGGAATTTAGAATATAAACACGAAGACTCGACAATATTTTATACTTGGCCCAGGGGCGTACTAGAAAATTTGTATACTTGTATATTAGATAATTTTTAAGGAATTTTCTGCATATTACAATCTTAGAGTTATTTTACGTCATTTTAGGTATTCCATTGCGTTCATTTCGAGTGTCCATCGATGGAAGACGTAGAGCCGGCGACCACTCCGAAACAGAAGAGATTGAAAGAGACGTGCGTTCAAGAAGCCGGCGCTCAAGCGCCCGAAACAGCTACGGAAGCCGAAGAAATGCCCACGGATGATGTAGATAACGCATTGCAATAAAATTTACAATAATAGAAGTAATTAGTAAATATGTATAAATTTAGGGTAGGATTTTGGCTCTGCGTAGAGAGGGCCGTTAGTTATTTTTCTTGTTAGGTTGTACTTTCAACATCTTGGAAATCATCAGCAAGAGTTTTTTCTTTAATTTTGGTATTAATATCAAAAGCTATGTACAGTTAAGTGCACAAAAGTTATTAAGTCACATTAGGTGAGTAAAATATAGACAGTTTTCTTACACACCAGCATTAACATGTTAATAAGTCCAATAAGACATAATGATTTCAACTTTATTCTTTTTTTTTGCGAATGAAAGTGCTAAAGTCTTATTTTTGAATAGCAGTCGTTATATGCAAGCATTCGTCAACAAAGTCTGTTCCTAAACAATTCGTTTTTAATATAATTAAATAATATCAATATTTTGAGGTTATGTTTGTCTCTAAGCATATTAATTTAAAATATATCTTCGGTAAAACAGTTTTTATCAACGATATTCCAAAATTCTTTGTGTAATAAAGTGCAAAGTCGTCCCAAATATTCATCATATTTTAGATAATAGACATATAATACAAATAGACTGAATTCTAAAATACAGCCGCGTTCCCCCAGTCGCAGTTTCAACGGAGAAAACTGTCGCAAAACATTCCCTACATCCCTTTCTAATTTGTCAGGTCTATCGACCACGTGACCTGAATGACCAATGAGAAGGTCACGTGGTCGATTAAAAATTAGAAAAAAATTCAGGGACTACTTTGTGTCAGCGTTCTTTGTCACAATGGGGGAATCTGCCCCTAAATAACCGTTTATTAATTTAAGGATAAATTTTCATTTTGGCTCTGTGGATATTAATTTACAGTAAAATTTCATGAAGAAAACAGTTTTTCCCACTTTATTCTTTTTTTTTGCGAAAGAAAGTACTGAAGTCGATTTATGTTTAGCAGCCATCACATTTTAGCATTTATCAGCATAATTTCCTCCCCAATAACTCTATTCTTATAAATTTAAGTGTATATCAACATTTTAAGGTTATGTGAGTCTTCCATGCATATTAATTTAATTTAAAACTTGAAAAAACTTTTTCGACTTGATTTTATAATAATTTTAAAACTATATCAGTCTTTTAAGGTTATATTTTGGTTATTTTCTGGTTCTGTGGATATTAATTTACAGGAAAAATTTCGTTAAAACAGTTTTTTGGCTTTATTAATAAATGTTATGATAAAAAAAGTACAGAGGTTGATTTATGTTTAGCAGTCATCACATTTTAGCATTCATCAGCATATCTTTCTTCCAAATAACGCTCTTCTTATAAATTTTAAGTGCATATCAACATTTTAAGGTTATTGTTAGTGTTCTATGGACATTAATTTAATTTAAAACTAAAAAAACTTTTTTTAAACTAGATTTTATAATAATTTTAAATATATATCAACCAAGTTTATATTGTTCTTCTGTGGATATTAATTTAAAGTAAAATTTAATTAGAACAGTTTTTTTTAATTCATTCTATGTTTTGCGAAAGAATGCACTGAAGTCGTTTTTTGTTTCACAGCAATCACATTCTAGCATTTATCAACAGAAATTGCTCCTAATAACTCGTTTCTAATAAGTTCGAGTGTATATCAATATTTTAGGGTTATGTTAGTCTTCTAGGGGATATTAATATGATCTCAAACTGTTTTTTCGACTTAATTCTCTTTTTTTTTTGCTAGTAAATGTGCTAAGGTCGATTTGTTATGTTTATAGATATAATCTATGCTCGTCTTGGGTCATTTCAAAAAATATAAATATTTTGAGGTTATATTATGTTAAATAAAGGTATGGATTTTAACTAAAAGGTGGTACAGTTGCTTTTTGTAGGGCAGTCATCATGTTCAAGCATTTATCAACATAATGTACCTCTAAATAATCCATTTTTGTTCCGTGGATCTTAATTTACATTAAAACTTAAGTAAAACAGATTTTTTAACTTCATTATTAAATTTTTTTGCGAAATAAATTACTTAAGTCCATTTTTGTAGAGCAGTTATCATATTGTAGTATTTATCAGTATAATTTGCCCGTAAATACCTTGTTTATAGTAAATTTGAATATGCTCAGTTTCATTTTTTTATATCCCAAAATATCGTTGGCGTCAGCGCCGGCAGCGGGGTGCAAGAGGGTTATACATGAATAGTTCTATATTTTATATTGGTTAATAGTATGTGTAGATGCAAATGCACTGCCCTGAAAGCAGATGCACCCCTCTGAAAATAACTCTAGCGGCGCCCATGACCGTTGGTGTCATTTATTAAACTAAAACTTTTAAAAATTCTACATTTTATTTAATATCGTTGATTGTTTTGTGCTCAAAGACATAAATTAACTGTGTTTTATGTATTTTGTATCACACAGTATATAGAATGTATAGAGAATCTTCGATTTTATTTCTACTTCTGGGTTTACAAGTTATTCTTCCGTTTTTGGTCATTGTTTCACTATTTATTTTACTTAGTCATGTCCAAGTTGAAGTTGTTGCTACATTTTTCAGTCCTGCGTGTAGTTTAATATTCTATCCAATCTATTGATTATCTGTATCAGTTCTACCAGTGCAACAACCTGTCCCAACCTCTCCTAAATGATATGTATGACATTCTTCCTTACTGTGTCGAAAGCTACTCTTAGTTCAACGAAAATCCGAAATTTTTCTATGAAATAAAACAACAAATTTTAAATGAAAGTGTCTTACGGTGTTTAATATGTTTATGGTTTTGTTTGGAAATGTCTATCTGGTGCCTCTTTTGTGACTTATGATTTTTGTAGTATCTTACGAATATTTTTAACAAATTGAAGACATTAAGTACGGAACAGTTGTATTTTTTATTTATTTTCAGGTATTTGTTTAAAGTAGGTATCGTTTTGTAATAAAAGTCTTTCCTTATTAAACAATCACTGCAGCGTGGTTACTTTTAAAACCTATAACTCATTTATGTAACATTTATCGCTTATTATGTTTTTTCTGATAATTTCATTGATTTCACGATAAGTACCTGCAGCTTTCACGTTTTAAGCACAAAAAACCGAATAATATGTAGAACATTTTCTACAGTCACTATCATTTTTGAACGCACACACACCAAATTTCGAACGTGGTGATCAGTATCCGACCCTCAAAACGGTACTTACTCTAAAAGTATACCAGTAATATAATTTGTTAAAAATATACTATTCATCAAATAAAACTTTAAATTATTGTTGTCACTAGTTGTTTGTCACGTTGACAATTGTAGAGATTCATTTCTTGTTCGAGAACGAGAAACGTGTAACGGGAAAATATTTCCGTATTATTTGTATATTTTGTTACGTGTTGAAATACTCGAATCGATCTTCTTAAATTCCTTCTGTGATATACGATTAAAGATCCAATATCTATTTTAATATTCAAAAAAAACGTCAGAATTTGTGGATAGTTATGCAAAAATATTTATAATAACTGTGTGCAGAAATACTGCATTGCAAAATGTAATTATCTCTCATATTATATTACTTCAACTAACAGTTTTCTGACATAAAATAGACAGTTTTGACAGGTTGACCAAATTTTCAAGTTGTGAATAGACTGACAGCTATCAGTAATTGATATTATGTTTTAATTTGGATATAAAACAAGCTTTAAACAAAAGACAAAGATATATAAATCCATAAAAGGCTATCTATTGTTAAACTGCATATAATATTTATTGTCTATTTTATTTAATGTGAATAATCTACAATTTTAATTGGAAATAAGATTTTCACCTCAGAAATTGTTATGTGTGGAAATCGAATATAACGTATTATCAATTAAAATTGTGGTTTTCTCGATTTATTCTCAATAATACTATAGAAATTCCATAAAAAAAGTAGTGTTAGAAGTTTATTATCTTATAGTATAATTATTTAAAAGTTTTTTCAAATATTTTTGAAACTATCCACGCACAAAAATTATCAAAACCCGACCAATCGGTTGCTAAAAATGTTATAAATTCGTGAACAATCCATTCTACTGTGGTATTTTCCTGCTTTTTATTATTATTATTAAAGATGTTTCGGCTTTGGATGCCTTAGCAATACGTTGTAATTTGTGATTTGTTGTGACTCCGTTTGCAAATGGCAAAAATGGAAGTCAAATTTCGTTGTATAATTAGTGGTTAGTATATACATTTTTCGGGCCCTTTTTTTTAAATAAAGATACATTTATTTTAGTATTTTTTTTCCATAGTCCTCCTAACCTAATATGTACTAATACTAACATAACCTACAAATTTAGATGAAATTGGTATTTAGAGGTCTAACCTTACCAAAATATGGAAAAATACGGATAAAACAAACACAACTAAGATTGATTTGATGTGAATCTAACATTCCACCTTGCCTCTGAAACCTAGAGCATTAAAACGGTTGAGGCGTTTATATGTGGCTTACATATAAAGAATGATATATCTTACACAGCCAAAGGCCAAACGCATTGTAGTCCAGTCTTCAGAGATTTAATCTCTAAAAACGAGACGAACAAGCTGAGTTTAGTTGAGAATGTCATATATGGAACCTCAAAAAGTTTTCTACTCCTACCCCCAGCTGCCCCTTAAAACCCCCCTCGTATTGAACGGAAATCATCGATTTACCAAAATTCTGTGCGTCTTAGAAAAAAATGTTTCAAACAAGAAGTTTAGCTGAGATAATTCTGAACAAAAATGTGTATTAACACTTTTTACTCAGAAACGCTTGAAGTGATCGGCGATTTTAAATGAGGGGTGCCAAATATATCCTCTGCATCCCTTTCCGAGTTGCCGTTAACAAAATTAGTACAGCCAATTTGGTAGCCAACGCACGATTATCAAGTAGGACACAGGAAGAAGAAGAAAGTGTAAAACATTCCCCCCATTACCCTATATGATTCTTTGCTAATATATTGTAAATCTAAAATTGTGATGCTTGTGGTAGCCTACACATCTACATGAACTGGAGAGCTTTACAACTAAATTAATAAAAGTACCAGTTTGCTTTAAATACGGATAAAATTGGAAAATAAATAACAATAAAAATTTCAATTATAATACAAATTATATTATGAATAGCAATACCAAAGATAGAAAAGAGCTAAAATATTTGATAATTTTCTTGAAATTTCGTTCAAAATTTTGCATCTTGCACATATTTTGATAATTATGGAAATAAAAATAAAAACCGATAAATTCCACTAGACATTCTTGCGTTCGCATTTGGATAATCAATTTAAATAATAAAAACTAGAGATAAAAAATAATTGGCATTGAATAACAAGTTTTATTTATTTTTACAGCTATCAAACACTGCAGAGAAGTAGTGAGTTTACAAAACAAATTAATTGTTTTTTAATTACAAATGCTAAAAATTCCCACAAAAATAATATTTACATCTTAACAGGTTAATTAGTGGCAGAGATGGGAGTGACAGTGAAGAAACGTAACCGTTAAGACATTTTTAGTGTGCAAAAATAATCTCCTTGGGCTATAGTAATTTTGTTTAAGAAAGCTCGAAATCGATCAACGAATATCTTCTTGTACCACTCTCTTATTGGGCAGTTTTTATTACCATAAAGTCTTCTAATTTTTTCAATAGTAACTCTGTAGAGTCCATTTCTCTACTCTCTACCCCGTGCAGCTCTGTGGGGAATATGTAACAGAGATATATATATATATAACATATATATAATAATATAAACAAAATGTATTTTTCTAAAGCTGTATCTTTTTATATTTAAAGCATACAACATCTACATTATAAAAACATGCCAACACTGCTATACCGAAATTATTTGTTCCATGTTTGACATTTGTGGCTATAATCAGCTTGTACTTTCGGTAAACTCAACCAATTAAAGTGTACCTATAAAGTAAATACAAAATACAATGTAAGTGTACTTGATTTAAATCTAGAAACGTTCGTAAACGAGAAATAACTTCGGAGAGAATATTGAGGTAACTACGTTGGAAATTTATACAAAAAAGACACATTTTAGTCAATGCCAAAAAGTATATAAAATGTGTAAAAAGACAAAGCATAGCTTTTTTTCTAATTTTTGGTCTTCCTAGACTGGGTTTGTATTAACAGATTGTGAGATAAAACACAGGAGCTGTTACTCTCAATAACTGATTGTCCACCTCTACACAAAAGATTTACCGTATGGACCACCTGTTTTCTACAATTCTTTTTGCAGTAGTGCTGTACCGGTTGTCTATTTATCAGCACCTGAAAGTGTAAATAAACCAAATGGTTATGGTTATTTAACCAATGGCAAAAATGGAAAGCAGGGACTACATGATATAAAACTCAAGGACTTTTCTATTTATACACGGCGAGAAGTGTTTCAATTACAACAGGCCGTGCGCCGTGCATTAACACGATGTTCCGCAACAAACACAATGAGCTATAACAAATTAATCCAAGACAAGTAGGTATGTATCGTTTTGAACTTTATAATTAAAAATCCCCACTCCGATAATTTCACGCTGCAACTGCTTTGTAAACATTTTCAATCAGATAAGAATGTGTCTAGATTTGAAATAAGAGTGCGAATAGAATATTATTTATCCTCACCCATGTATTTTAACAATATATGAGTAATTAAAACGATAACATTTCAGGAGGGCCAAAATGTTGTACCTTGCTTTGTTGTTGGTGTTTTACCCCTTTCTTTGTGTTACCGGCATTAACCTGACCTATATCGTTAAAAAGGACCAAAATATTTCGTATCCCAGTTGTATTGCTGAAGATTTGGAAAGATATACGGCAGTAGGTTGGGTCTACCCCATTCCGAGCACACCACAAAACCTTCCCAGTGTTGGTAAGTAGTAATTTTGCGATATTATTAAGATTATATAACGTTATTGTTTATTTTGGAACTACTTGTGACAATGGGGTCATTGGCCAATAAATAAACACTGGAATGCAATATTTTTATTTTGGATATTTCATATAAATCTTGAAAATAAGGGAAGAAATAGGTATTTTTGTGATATTAATGAACTATAGTTGAATTATTGTGAAATTTACATACCTTATTATGGAGTTTTAGCAAGGTGGCCTTTAGTCATCATTTATTTATAATATGTTAAATTTGTGTGATAAACAAAATTATGAATACCTATTGTTATCTGATATATACTACAATACTTATACTATACTACAATATCGTATTACATTATAATTCCAAGACATTATACCAGCCAACCAGCCTAACATTATTTTATTTTTTACTAGGTAGTATATCACATTTGAAGAATTTGTGTATACACTATTTCCTTGTAAGTCAGTCATACGTCATCAATGTCATTTCTTTGTCATCAAAGTGTAACCAACTGTTACGAAGTTCTCTAAAAATAATTTTAGATATTTATTTTGACTTATTACAACATCACAGAATAATAAACAATCAGAATGTCCACTCTGCTTGAAAAAATAAGTACGCGCATCTCGTTCGCGCAGACGGAATCAGCCATGTTTTAGTCGGAGCCAGTGCTGTCCAGTGACATTTTATCTGGTGTGCATAGAAAAATTAACCCGGTTTAATTTAATTTACGGCAACTATAGACATAATATGCACTACTTTATTCGTACTATTTCTGTCGTAGCTTGTCACAAATTTCTCAATTCGAGTCTATGTTTCCGTTTAAAATATGGCGAGCGCGTGCTGACAAATTTCAAAGGCGGCATCTGTGGACATTCTAATTGTTATTTATTCTGTGACAACATATTCTTAATAAAGTAAGGTTAGTGCCCAAAAATAATAATATATTGAAAATGTCATCGAAAGCACAAACCGCAATTGAATTTATGGAGTGCAAATGACAGTTAGGAGCTTTGGTACTGTTTCCAGGGTTGCCAAGTCTATTTTTATTAATATCTTACACATCTTTTTTGTGAAAAATCTTTCACTTAAATTGTTAATAAATATATACGAAAAAAATTGGATGAATTTGTGTAACTGTTGATATTCTACCTATATAGAACCTAAAAGAATTGTTAGATAGCCCTTATGGTGATTACCGAAAAAAATACTGTATTTTTGCTCAGTTCTTAGCACTATTGCGGCTTTCTTCGAGATATTTCGTTCCATTTTCAGTTTTCTTGTCGTCTGCTATACTATCTTAACGTTTTTTTTTTTTTTTGGTAGAAGTGTTTAACTGACTTTTCCGAATCTGAAATTATTTCTGTCGTTTATTCTGAAACTGCGGTATACGTTCAGGGCCGGTTCTAGGTGCGGCCGTAGGGCACAACGGCGTTTATTGTGAATTGCTTATTGTTTCGAACAAATCTATACTTAGGCGCTTTTGTCAACGAAATTTCGACTCATTACGAGCGGCAATTGATACCAGATTGATATACTAGATACCGCAAGATAACAGTGATTCAGTGCTATGGTCCCACGAACACCCCCGCCCCGAAGATAAAAGACATTTTCTACGAACAACTAGAACAAACAACCCAACAAGGCGATATACTAATAGTGATGGGCGATATGAACGTTGGCTCTAAAGTTGGAGAAGACAATATTAACTTGGCCATAACAATATGGTCTGGGAGTGATGAATGACAACGGAGAGCGTTTTACAAATTGTTGTTCCAATCATAGCTTAGTTATTGGTGGAACCATCTTCCCACATAAAAATCTCCACAAGGTTACATGGACTGCACCAGTTCATATAAGAGAAAATCAAATAGACCAAATCGCCATATCAAAAAGATGGAGATTATCTCTTCTTGATGTACGCAATAAAAGAGGAGCAGACATCGCAAGTGACCATCATCTCGTAATCGGTACCATTAAAATCAAGATGGCACAAAATAAAATCACGCGAAACATGTTTAGGAAGGAACTCCAACTCAAAACAAGAGAACGTTCGGTAAATAGCTGGGAAGATGTGGCAGATGTTTTGACAGAAATAGCTGAAGATAAACTGGATAAAAAAGAGAAAAATAGAAAAGAATGGTTGTCAGATGAAACTTGGAATCTTATCGAGGAAAGAAAACAGCAAAAGAAAGATATTTTGCAAGCAATAACTGTAGAAGAAAGAGCGAATCGAAAACAATATGAAACAATAAATAAAGCAGTTAAAAGAAATGCAAGAAGAGACAAAAGAAGGTGGGCTGAAGAACTGGCAAAACAAGTTGAAACAACTGCACAACACAACAGAACAAGAGAGGTATACCAAATTACTAGACGACTAACAAAAAATGGGCCCAACTGTTCAAACATTGTAAGATACAAGACAGGCGAATTACTTACTACAACAAATGACCAAGTAGAGAGATGGAAAGAGCATTTTCAGGAGATGCTAGGCACGCCCAGGGAAAACGCAGATTAAATTGTCGAAAACCCGCAAAATGTAGACTTGCGCATACCTTGCGAGCTTCCAAGCTTCCAAAAAAGGACAACCTCACACTGTGCAAAAATTGGAGAGGAATAACCTTGCTTACAAATAAAATCTTCACTACCATAATACTTAAAATATTAACAAACAGGATTGAATTTCGAGCTGGTCAAGCAGGCTTTAGACCAGAATCCTCCTGCATAGACCACATTATTACTGTGAGGGTAATAATGGAACACACCTCTATACATGGTTTTTGTTGACTTCGAGCGTGCCTTTGACAGCTTTTCTCATGCTGCTTTATGGAAAATTTTAGAGCTAAGAAACATTCCACATAAAATAATTTTCATTATGAAGTCACTGTACACTGAGAAGAAATGCAGCGTGACACACAATGGAATCAACAGCGATGATGCGTGCTTTCTCAGTTTCTTTTTAACATAGTAGACTATGTTCTCTCCAAACTAGACTCTGACACAAGAGGGATACAATGAACGATGAACGTTAACAACACGCCTAAGCGATCTGGAATACGCCGACATCTGCCTATTAGGACAAAGGTTCCAAGAAGTAGGTTTGAAAATCAATATTAGTAGAACCAAATCCATGAGAGTAAATGCAAGAAACAACACGCTATTTACTTTCAACAGCATGCAGATTGAAAATGTGGAAAACTTTACGTATCTTGGAAGTGTCATCAGATAGCGGAGGTACAGAGGACGATATTCGTATGAGGATACGAAAAGCTCAACAAGCATTCAGCATACTCAACCCTATTTGGAGATCTGTCGGGTATACTACAAGGACAAAGATCCGCATATTCCAGTCAAATGTCATGTCTGTTCTACTATACGGATGTGAAACCTGTAAAGTGACAAAAACCCTTACAGATAAACTGCAAGTTTTTATTAATAAATGTCTACAACGAGTTGTTCGTATTTTCTGGCCCAACATCATCAGAAACGAAGATCTACTACACCTGACCGAACAAAAAAGGGTAAAACATCAAATAAAGTCCAGAAAGTGGAGTTGGATTGGTCACACACTCAGAAAAAATATTTCCAGTATTGCAAAGATTGTCCTAGAGTGGAATCCCCAAGGAAGAAGAAAAAGAGGTCGCCCAGTACAAACTTGGAGAAGATCCATCATGGACGAGATAAGAGGTCAAGGAAAGTCTTGGAATGAGGTGAAGGCCTTAGCGCAAAATAGAACCCAATGGCGCGTTTTCACTGAAGCTCTATGCTCCACTTAGGAGTTCAAAAACCTCAAGAAGCAATTAAATTAGAAACAAAGTACATATGTTGATATTTCAACATAGAGTTTTTTTAATATTTCCTATATACAAGATCAAAATATCCACATATTTTTAAGCAAATCAATTGGCTCGTCCCTGTATAATCTAAAGATTTATTTTTAAAGGATTGACTCATCTTACCACATGACTAACTTCATCCTACTAACATACCTCTCCTTTATTTTCGTTTGTAAACAATTATTAACAAATCACTATAATGCTACAATCATAAAGCAATAATAACAATTGTTGTAGTTCATTGAATAATGCCATACATTATTATTTGACTTTCCTAAATGGATTGTCTACGGAGTGATTCATAGGGAATAAATACTAATAAATTGATCGGCAATAAAAAACTGGTTGCTCTGAAATATTTCATTTTTATAAGTTATTCGTATCTACCTACTTTTTACATTAGTCGGAAAAACTGGTTTATTTGTTTCTGGTTATTAATGCTTTAAATCACTTGTGGAATTACTTCCGACTGGAAATGGAAGAAGGATGGTAAGATTAACGATTTTGCCTTATTTGATAGTTTTCGAAGCTACAAATTAATTTTACAACCGTTAGCAATCGCCATTTTGAAGCTGTTTTAAGTTTTGTAATTTTGTGTCAATTTTTAAAGCTTTTTAACGGTGAGTAAAAAATCGAAAAAATGACATTTTGTTCACTAAATTGTTAATAATTAAAAAAGACGCCGAAATCTCTGCAGAAAGCCTATAGTTTTTTTTTTATATGGGACTATAATAATTATACAGTGATGAGTGTCTTACCACCCGGCTTTTTAACGTAAGAGATAGAAAACACAGTTACCTTGTAAAATAAAAAGAGATGAAACTCGTAGAGGTGAGAAATAATCGATAGAAACCTATAATTTACATTACCACTATCGATAGTCTCATACCTTTAGACGTTAGCTTCGAGCTAAATCACCTCGGTCATAATTATTATGAGTAACGTCGAATGTGTGACGTATTTCCATTTTTTAATTTCGCATAAAGTAAAAACTGATTGACCACAATAAAGCAAAAATGTGAATAAAATAATTTAATTAATAGTGATTATTTAATCTAAAGTTTTAAATTATTAACCAAGAATAATTTCTACTATGATTTGAACAGCAGCAGAACAATAACCCAAACTGTCACTAAATAATTATAAAAGTCTGATGGATCAGAGTTCAAAGCACGATGTTCTCATCCAGGCGCTCAGGGTTCGAATCCAACATGGAGGTTTTACTTTTTTAAAAATTAAAATTTGAAATTATGCAGATATTATATCGTTTTGCTTTAAATCACTTAACATTTATTTCAGTCTTTATTAGAAGTGTTTATAGTAAAACATGAAAATCTTATTGAAAAAACAATGTCGTACTTTCGAAAATAAAGTAAAAATTCTTCAAACATAAAAGAACGTTCTAAATAAATGTACTTACAAAAAATGTTTAAATAGGTAGAAATTCTATAAAAATATTCTAAATAAACGTATTTCATTCTAATGAAATGTATTTACAAAATATGTTCGAATAAGCCTCCATTAGCAGCAGAACAATAACCCAATCTATTATAAAAGTTTCGTCTAACATTAGTTAATGTTTCTGGGCTAATACCTCTCATTGAATCAAAGATCTTTTCTCTTAATTCTTGGAGAGAATTAGGCCTATGCATTTTCATAATGATTTTGTTTATTTCTTTGTACCTTTCCTCATTCTTATTTCTTCGTGTTTTCTTCGTTCTTCCATTAGCTCTAATATTTCTTATCTCATCCATGGCTGTTTCTTTATATTGTGTTCTAGTTTAAGTTTATTATCTAACACTGAATTACAGATATTTTTGATTTTATTCCACATATCATCCACACCTATGTTTTCTTAATTAATATCTGAGATTACCATGCTGTTTATTTTGTTGTTGATCTCCTCTTTGACTTCTTCTTTTGTGGTTTTATCTTTCAACTTCTGGATATCCGGATGTCTGGATGTTCTGGAAGCATTTACTATGAAACAAAATCAAATCTTTATTCATTAGAAAAAATTCTTCTATCTTTTGCTTCGAACGATTTGTTTTGGCTTTGACTTTATACTTAGAGCAATTGCTCCAGTTTTATTTATGGGACGCAATATTATAATAATATTCTCTTTCCCTATTTCAAAAGATTACTTCAGCGGCATTAGATTACTTAAAAAAGCAGACTTTACAGAAATCACAGAAGGAACTATGTTAGGTTGATTTCTTTCAGAGGAACCAAAGTCTTGTAAACAAATAATCTAACTTAACTTCTTACAAAAAGTATGGAAGAAGTAAATATTGTGAAAATATTTTATTGGGGCGGTTCTACACTGTAATATGTTTTCATTAGTCACTAGTATCGAAGGCAGCGAGCTATCAGTCACCAATTAGTGGAGAAATACCTGATTGGAAGCTTTTTTTGTGACAAATATATAAATTTAGTACTGCCTACTAATATTTTGATTTGTCGTTAATACCGAACTCGAACTAATCACCTGCTAAACGTGTTATCATTGGTTTGAAGGTTTGGCTTCTTAAATTTCCAGTTTTTCGGTGGTATAATGATTTAAGAATATATCTGAGTGAGTTGTATTTAAGTAAGGAATGCCTCAATTATCTCGGAAACAACTTACACGATTTATATTGATTTCGGTTTGTAAGGGTTTTGTCATATCGCCGCCCTTACGATGGTATTTACATTGTTGTCAGATTTTCCATTTGTCTGGAAATATAATGAACATTGTTATTTGAAATAAATTACCCTGTATAGTATATTTGAAGAATAAGCTGGAGTGAATTCTCAGAATACTAATCTTCGCACCTCGAAATACATAGGCGTGCACATCTTCTAACTAAAACGTAATCTTAAAAGAAAAGTTTGCGTTAAATTTATTTGGATATTTAGAACAAAGTAATTAATCCAATCCAATACTGGTTTAAAATAAAAAGATATACATAAAAAGAATAAAAATTCTATTATTTGTGAAACATACAGTTAATATAAAATACAATAAATTATACTGAAACGTAAAATACATACACAAAAACTGTAAGTTTTTATATATTCCTATTAATAAATAATAATATTCTTAATATTAATAATATTGGAAATAAGAATGAAAATTATATTAGCAATAAAAAATAAATAAAAAATAAACAATGAAGTTGTCGGCAATTAGTTCAAATGTAAAATAAATTTCTGAGCTACAGTTTAAAGTTAAGCTTCTTCATATTCTGTTTCAGACGAAGTGTTATCCGATCCGGGATGAATAATTATTATTATAGGTTCTATACTGCTATCTATTATATCATCAAGCTCCCACATATTTTTCTCAATATCCATAACGTGATTAATACATTTTTGCCAATGTTCCGTGGTTACTTCGGATATTGATTTATGAAAAAGAATAGTAACATCTGACAATTTAAAAGTTGTATTATTTCGAGCAACGTTACTTTTAACTTCGGCCTATACTAATTCAATCGGATTTAGTTAGCAATGATACGGTGGTAGGCGAAGTATTTCAATTCCTCGTTTTTTGGCTATTTCCTCAATGACATATTTTTTATAATTTTGTTTATTAATTTTAGCAAGCTCTAATAATTCTGCTTTTGTCATTGTATCGTCAAAGATTAAATTCTTAGAAGTTAACGACATTGCAATTTCATATTTCCTCCATTAAGTAGTTGGTAAACGTTCAACTAATCTAGAGTGGTAACTTGCATTGTCCATCACAATAACTGAATTTTTAGGTATGAATTCAATCATTTGTTCGAAATATTCTTCAAACACGTCTCCGTTCATCTCTTCGTGATAATCACAGGTCTTTTTTGATTCAAACAAAAATAAACCCTCCTTAAGAAATCCATTCATACTATCTATATGGGTAACAATTAATCGTCGACCTTTACCTGTTGGTTCCTTGAAACCAGGTGAATATCCTTCCAGAAATGCTTGTCGACATGTTTTTATAGTTTTGTCTTTCCAAACTCTCCCTACAGTATGCCCTTCATTAACCCACGTACATCTAAGTAATAAATGTTCTTATTTTCTGTCCTCATTTTTTTTTATTTTTCTGAGGTAGTCTCGTCTCCAACACACAATTTCTTCGGAATCGATAAGCATTGACTGTCTGCCCACTTTTTCATACTTAAAGTTTAACTCATGCAAAACTTTCCAAAGTTTATCTCTACGTATTGTGGGTAAATCGGGATTGTCGGTAATGGCTTGTAAAACTTTATCTAAAGTTGGTATTTGTTTGTTAAAAAAAAAAATGAGTGGACCATTCTACGAATTGTATTTTTGAAAAATTCATCCACATTCACTTTCGACAATTTTGGTCTTCCTGGTCTCGGTTTGGGTGGCGTTATACCAGCTGATTTTTCCTCTTTTAAAATGTTATATACATCTGATTTTGAATTTCCCATTACTTTAGACGAAATTTCAACTATACTATCAACAGTATTGGAAGGATTGTGTTGCTTAAAATAATTGTAGACGTTAAGAATAACACTCTTTTCGTTAAGTGATAAATGATTCAACTTTAATTTTTTAACTGGTGTATAATCACACGTTAATTCCATATTCTATAAACTCACTATTCACTTTTGCAAAAAACAACTGTGTCAGATCTCTTCACTCGCTTATAATCAACTAAACAAAAATTTTCTGATATTAATGAATGACTATTTAAAGACCATTAACCATTTTATTAATAATTGGTTTTCCAAACAAAATCGAAATTTATACTATTTAAGATAGCGTTCACATTTATCAGAAACCATCTTTCGCTAATCGACTATTTCTATCTAAACTATCAAAAGACCATTAACTAAATACCTATGTATTTTAAGAGTTTCTTTATTTCTTGTTATTTAATGGGTCATTATCATAACGACAAAAATAACCATAAATAACGTTACTAAAATAAACAGATTTATATAAATATAATATACTTTGAAAATGGTTTAAATATTTAACAAACCGAAACAAATAATGTAATAACCCTTAAAGTACGTCTATGACCAGCTGAAAAAACCCTAGCCTACACAGTTCTAACAATAGCAGGTATTTAAATTTCACGATAGTCCATGTGACATGGAAAAATTTCTATCTAAATAGTCAAACCCAACGTAAAATAAGCTAAAATATTGACGTTGTACGAAAAGCACACGTACTAAAATATGCTTAACAATTTAGTTTTTTTTCTGAAAATTTATTCCAGCTTATTCTTCAAATATACTATAGCTATATTTTAGCATAAATATGGATCGTCAGCATATATAAAAAAAAATGAAATCACCTGATAATGGTTGTACAGCACATGATCATAAGCTTTCAAAAATAATCAAAATTTTCAATCGAAAAAACATGATTTTTTTTGGGAAATTTCAAAAATGTTCGTTTCACTTTCGTCAAAAATATTTTCAAATCTAGGCGTTCTTCTTTTCGTTAAGTGCTATGCGTGTCCAGCCTACTGACCTTAATTGGGTCTTACACTGATTTTTTGACATCTTTTATATAATGTTGAATGAAGACTTTTTAAGGATTATTTGATTCATCCTCGTTTTTCAATAGCCGTGTCTGTTTTTAGGCTTAATTACTAGTTCATCTTTCCAAATATCAAATTTATTTAGTATATAAACTTCAAGAATACGTTAAGAAGTTTGTAGTAATTAGCAGTTCTACTATTTAGTTTATTAAACGTTATCTTAACATAGTGTCTATTAATAGAAAATATAACATACAGTTTACTTTTTTAATTATGCAAATAATCTCTATACAAATTGGTACATGTTAATGTATACACAGAAAACAAATTATTCAACGCATGTTTTATTTAATGTAGTAACAAAGTAATCATCTATGATGAAATAGCTTATGTATTATGTTAGTATTCATGGTTCTCTGATTTCTAAACATATAAATGAAAATAGGAAGATATTTTTAATTAAAAAAATGAGGGAATGTTTACAAATTTCAAATCCCAAAAAGGAAGTATTAAACACTTTTTTGCTATAAAACATTTAATATATCATCGAAACGCTTCAACTCTTAATAAAATAAATATATATATATTTAGGGATTCTACAGTATTCACTGCCTTCCCTCGCTCAACCGTTTCCATCTCTCTCTGTTGTTCCATTCTCCATCGTTTAGTCCTCTCTTACTCATGGCGTCGTCTACTTCGTTCCTCCAGGATTTTCGGGGTCGTCCTCTTTTCCTCCTTCCTATGGGGCTCCATTCGGTTATTCTTTTTATCCATCTGCTGTCGCTAGCTCTTCTTACATGTCCATACCACTTTAGTCTTTTTTGTTCTATATATGTTAGTATGTCTGTTTCTATTGATGTTCTTTGCTTTATTTCGTCATTACTTCTCCTATCCATTCTTGTTACTCTGCAGCATCTTCGCAGGCATTCCATCTCTGTTGCTATTATCTTACTGCTGTTTTTCTTGTTTATGATCCAATTTTCGGCCCCATATGTCATAATACTTCGCACTAATGTTTTATAAATCTGCGTTTTTGTCTTCATATTTAGGTGTCTATCCCACCATACTGAGTTAAGTTGTCGGATTGCTGTTCTTGTTTGTCCTAATCTTTGTGTAATTTCTTCCTCTGTTGTTGCCTTTTTCGTGATTATAAACCCCAGGTATTTGAATTTATCCTTTCCTTTGATTGTTACGTTGTCATCAATCTGTAGATCTTCTATGTCTTCTTCACTTGTAGATAGGTACTCTGTTTTCGCGAGGTTAATATCTAGGCCAGCCTTGGTATATTCTTCTTGTAGTTTCTTCATCATGTAGCTGAGGTCGTCTTGGTCTTGTGCAATCACTACTTGATCGTCTGCAAAACTTAACGTATATAGGTATTCGTTCCGTACCGGTACTCCCATGCCTTCGCATTTTCTTTTCCATGTAGTCAAGGCTTTCTCTAAGTATATTTTGAATAGGGTTGGAGATGTGGAACAACCCTGCAGGAGCCCTTTTGTTGTGGTGAAGTCTCCTATGATTCTTGTTCCCATTTTAATGGACACTTTATTTTCTTTATACAGAGCTTTTGTAGCTTCTATGAGTTCCGTCTGTATTTCTAATTTGTACACTTCCTCCCATAGTTCTGACCTTGGTACAGAGTCATACGCCTTTCTCAGATCCACAAATGCCAAGTGTATATCTCTATTTTTTGCTTTTTTCTTTTCCAACAGTTGTTCCAGTGTGTATATGTGGTCTATGCATGATCTTCCTGCCGTGAAGCCTGCCTGATCCTCCCCGATTTTGCCTTTTATCGCTTGCTCTATCTTTTCTCGCAGTATCTTCCCATATAATCTTCCTATTGATGATATTACGCTTATTCCTCTGTAGTTTTCGCATCGTTTTCTATCTCCTTTCTTAAATATAGATGTCATATATGCCGCCGTCCATTCCTTTGAGAGCTGTTCTCCATTTATGGCTTTCTGAAATATCCATTGTATCATCCGGTGGAATTTTTTTGATCCGTATTTTATAAGCTCAGGTGAGATGCCTCCAGGTCCCGGTGCTTTCTTATTTTTGATTGCTTTTATGGCCGTTCTCATTTCCCTATCTGTTATTTCTATTTCTTGTTGTGGGAATCTGCTTCGTCTTCGCCTGTTTTCTTTTCCAATGAATTGTGGTCTTTGTTCTGTTAATAGTTCCTTGTAGTAGTCCTTCCATTCTTTGTCCTGTATATTTCCCAATTTAGTTAAATAAATAAACCCACAAATTATAGCTCTACAAGAAACAAACTTTAAAAACAACAAAAAATACAACTTAAAACATTTTGATTCATACCACAAAATCAGAAACTACGCCAACAAAAGCAAGCGGTGGGGTATCAATATATGTTAATTCTAATCTAGAATCAGAAGAGATTCCTTTACACTTTGCTTTAGAAGCCGTAGCAATTAAAGTTCATTGTCCAACTCAGCTATTTGTATGCAATGTTTATATCCCATCATATATGGATTTTGTCGCAAAAGACCTGGAACATTTAATCGAGCAAATTCCAAAACTCATACTTATTCCAGGTGAATTTAACTCTCACATTTCCTGGGGATGTTATTCCACGGACAAAAGAGGAGAACAAATAGAAAAATTTCTTAATGAATCAGATTTTGTACTATTAAATACAGGAGAAAAAACTCGGATTAACTCTGTTACCGGCAATCATTCTGCTATTGATCTGACTATATGTGAAAGTTCCCTAGCTCCTAGTCTCCAATACCTCACTAAGAATAGCTCTAGGAGCCTACAGAACCAGTCCAGTTGAAAGACTTTATGTCGAAGCAAATCAATCTCCACTTTCTATTAGAAGATTACATCTCAGTTTACAATACGCAAGCAAGCTATCAACTAATCCAAACAACCCGGCCTTCCACTATGCTTTCCCCACACATTACCATTCCAATTGCAATCAAAATCCTAATCTTCGACCATCATTTAGCAAAAGAATTAGCAACTTCACATTTCCGGGTATTATGCATACCAATATTGATTATGCTCTCCCTTGGACTATACAAACTCCATATTGTAACACAGATCTGTCAACTTATACTAAGGACAATACCCCTTCATCTCTTTTTTCTTCAATACCTCTACAATATTAAAAATAAATATTCATTCTGTCAACTAGTTTATATCGATGCATCAAAAACACCCCAATTGGAAACAGTAGGATCCGCCATTGTCACAGAGGATTCTGTGCTCAAGTTTCCACTACCTAAGGACTACTCAATATATTCTGCTGAACTTTTTGCGATATCCAAGGCAGTATAACAAACTCTTAATCGACCTGAAGACATGACAGTAATATTCACAGATTCCTTAAGTGCAATCCAGGGTATTCAGAAAATATATCCGAATCATCCGATTTTAGAACAGATTAAAAAAGACCTTGTGACTCTACAAAATAATCATAAACAACTAAATATTGTGTGGATACCATCTCGTGTGGGGATACGAGGAAATGAGATAGCTGATCAAATGGCCAAAGAAGCTTGTACAATGGAGTACAATTCATTTGGTATTCCATCTTTACCTGCATCTTTTCTCTTCTTTAGTTTTTAAGTGTTTTTTGTACTTCATGCTTACTTATGTCAAATTCTTCGTTTATGGTAATTTCTGGTGTTTGTAGTTCCAACGTCACTTGGTATTCCTCTGTATATAACTTCTTTAGATTGTCAATCTATGGATTCTTTTCTGATGTATTTCTGGTCTGTTAATTCCTTCAACTCCGCTTTTTGTTCTCTTATGTTCCAGTTCTTTTGAGAAGCGTTTCATTGATTATTCTCTTGATCTGAATTTTGGGTAGTTAAAAAGATAGAGGAACAACGAATATATCTCACAAATACTTACATGTTATGTTTACTTACATATCTTACGTTAGGTATGCAAAAAATGTATGCATTTACATCGAAAATTACGTATGTATTTTACAATTTAAACATTTATCTTTTAGTTTGCATTCCTTAAAAATTGGTTCACATGCTTTGTAGCCTTGTAAAATATATAATATACGAATCCCGCAGCCAATCAAAAGTGATGTCATCGTTTTATATTCTCCCGTATATTTTTTAGAGGAAATAGGTCATAAATGAGTTAATATTTTTCTAGTTCAGTTTGGTTCTATGGTGTTTCAGAGCCATTGTTCTATAAATAATGAGTTTTATTTGTGTATACAAAAATTTCCAGATGGTTAACTACATTCGCATTTGCAATTGTGTCATATCTTGTATAAATAAATTGAATTTATCAATTTTCCGTAGGATGTTAATATTTAATTAATAATTATTGTCTAGTTATTTATAAATCTTGATATCTGTACGAAACTGTTTGGTATAAATCATAAAATATTTATTACTTATTGGAAATGATTTTTATTATTATTATTACATAGTAATAAGGGCTGGGGTTATGAAGACCCATAAGCCCATTTACAAGAAAACTGAAATAGTACATTACAAAATAATTAGTTACGCAAATAAACTATGAACTAGTAAATTATATACAGTATTGTTCAGTTTACAAACATGTAACAGTCTAGTTGGTTTTTAAAAGAATTTATAGATGGGGAATTTATAATTTCCGTTGGGAGACTGTTCCATATACTAAAAATACGATTACACAGAAAATGTTGGCGCCTTGTCCATGAAAAGGATTCCTTCTTCAGTTTCAAACTGTGCCCTCGTAGTATGCTGTGATGATCTAAAATAAACAAATGCTGCAGATTTCCATATCCAAACTTTAAAATTCGGTAGGTGATAATTAAGTCACCACGGAGTCGACGAGCTTCAAAAGTTGGTAACCCTGCTAAAGCAAGTCTTTGTGGGAATTTGGCCTTCTTCGTTTGAAAGATAGTCTGGTGGCTTTCTTTTGAACATTTAAGCGAAGAGTTCTATCGCGCACTAATTCTGGGCACCAAACTGTTCCACAGTACCCCAGTAGGGGTCAGACATAAGTTTTATACAAACGAGTAGAACTCGAAAAGGACATTTTTGTAAAAGTCTTATTAAGTAGGTATAATTTACTATTCGCTTTTTTAGTGATGTTTGAAATATGCTCCGACCAACC
Organism: Diabrotica undecimpunctata; assembly: GCF_040954645.1. Lineage (NCBI taxonomy): Eukaryota > Metazoa > Arthropoda > Insecta > Coleoptera > Chrysomelidae > Diabrotica > Diabrotica undecimpunctata. The sequence continues at coordinate 4,592,548 of NC_092808.1, read as the reverse complement.
CAAATTTTCAGTAATTGTAACACCAAGGTCGCAATATGTGTTAAGACTTTCGAGCAACCTCGTATAATATACTTTTAGTCAAATTTTACCCGACCTTCATCTTACACCCGCCAGGACAGGGGCTACAGGTAGTTGCGGACAGAAGATAGTCTCATCACAACATCGTTACAATAAGGACGCGAGTTTTAAATTTATCGCTTACAAAACATTTTACATGTGCCTTTTTTATTTCTTCAATACAGTTTAGTTTTAGTGATTTGTTTTTGTATTACTCTACGTGAAATTCTAATAAGATTTAACTTACATTCCCTACAATATGATCCCATAGTATCCAGTAAATGCCCGTCTATCGAATAAGACAAATGCGGGTTCTTCTTCTTCGTCTAGCCATTCACGTCCACATCTGAACATAAGCCTCTTCAAGTCTTCCTTTCCATTGTTTTTTATTGTACACTACTCTTGTAGCCAATTTTTCCCGGCAGTCCTTTTCAGATCATCTGTCCATCTCATAGGAGGTCTGCCTCTGGGTCTTTTGTGTTGGTATGGTCTCCAGGTTAAAATTGATCTGTGCCATTTGTTTAGATCGCTCCTAGCTACATGTCCAGCGTATTCCCATTCCAACTTTAATGATTTTTGCACCACATCGGTGACTTTGGTTTTCTGTCTTATCCATGTGTTTGTTTTCTTGTCCTTAAGTGATATACCTAGCATTGCTCTTTCCATCGCGTGTTGAGTGACTCTAAGTATTATTCATATTCTTTTTTGTGATTGTCCATGTTTGTGCCGCATAAGTTAATATCGGAATAATGCATGCATCAAAAACTTTAGATCTAAGATGTATTTGAATTTGTTGATTTCTGAGTATATAGTTCAGTTTACCGAATGCTGCCCAAGCTAACTTTCTTCTTCTTTTTATTTCTTCAGTTTGAATTTTCCTATTTAGTATTATTTTTGTCCTAAGTATATATATTCTTTAACTTTTTCTATAACTTTATCGTTTATTATTGTCACGGTGTCTTCAGAGTGCATGACGCGGGTTATTTTTTCCCAAATGTAAAACTACACACTTATCTCTATTTAGAGGTAACTTCCAATCCGAACACCACTTGAAGATCGAATCTAAGTCACTTTGTAAGTCTTGTCCATTCAAAAGTGGATCAGTAAATATTTTTGTATCGTCTGCGTAGAAAGCTTTCCTAGATATGATATGAGAATCAAGATCACTAGCATACAACACAAATAGTAGTGGACCCAAAACAGATCCTTGTGGCACACCACTTAAAACTGGTTTTTAGATGACAGCGATTTGCCAACTCTAACACAAAACTCCCGATTTGTTAAAAAATCATTAATCCACTCAAGAAGTTGTCCGCGAATGCCAAAGTGTTCTAGTTTATACATCAATTTTCTTCTTGGTACCCGATCAAATGCTTTTGAAAAGTCTAAATATATAACATCTATAGGTCTTTTTTTATCCAATGCTGCTGTCCATTCATTACACCACAGTAAATTAGTCATGGTTGATCGACTTTTCACAAATCCATGTTGTAGAGGAATAATTTTTTCTCGAAGTAAAAATTCTGTGATAATTGATTCCATAACTTTACAAATAACAGGTGTAAGGCTTATTGGTATATAATTATTGGGATCTAACTTATTTCCTTTTTTAAATATAGGTTTAACCGAGACACTCTTCCAAATTCGAGGCAAAGAGTGTTCGATCAATTTTGGGAATAACCCTTGAGTGACTGATTTTGAGACGGTTCAATAGCAAAAACTTTAGAAAAAGTATCTGCAAGAATATTAGCTACCTCATACGTATTCTGACAAATCGTTTCATCGTTCTTGTTTAACAATGGAATGGATACTTTAGAAGACATAGCAGACCTAACATATTTATACAGTTTTTTAGAGTCTTTGCAACTTACAATAGATTCTTTATATGCCATTCTGGCTTCATTGATATACTTTTTTAGTATTACTGTGTAGTTTTTGTGAGTTTGCAAATCACGTGTATCACCTGTACGTTTATATTTTCGCCATAATTTTCTTATGTCTTATAAGTGATATCAATTCACCGTCACAATTTTTTTAGACTTAAAACAGCATTAGACAGTAATATAATGAATCATTTTATAAACTACGAATCGCCACAAAACTAATCGTCTCTGTCATCCTCAACTTTGGCAAAAATGTACCGATTCAAGAGACAATTTTATAAAAGTGATAGTGTCGCATACTTAACCCTACTGTCTTGATATTTACAAACAATGCCTTTATTCACTCAGATCTTTGACCCCGTAAGGGGTATGGTAACAATATTTTGTCACAGCATGGGTGGTAACTTTCCATTTCGATCTCTGTTTATTTTACTGTATATCTGTGTAGTACCTCGATTTTGAAATGCATGATAGTACATTTTATGGCAGATAACAGAGGATTCTTTAATATAAGATAGCTGAGGACGTATAGTTTGTTTCCGCATATTTTTCTATTCGTTATCTAAATTTTTAAACCATCACTTTTTATAATTTAAAAACAAAGTGCGGATTAAGTGGTTAAATAATAAAAATAAATTATAAAATTCAACATAATTTTATAAATTATAACACTCCCTAGTCTATTCTTTATGAATCACCCTGTATGCACCGAGTCTTTGAACTTCTATCGGAGTGTTATTTAATGCCAATAAATTATAGAGATAAATAATGGATCGCTTTTATAAAGGAGAAAGTTTTTTAAAGCGAATTGAAACTATTTTTAGACCCATTTAGAAGACCAAAATGGTCCTTGAAAAATGTTTTAATTTGGTTAATTGATTTTGTAAATAACTCAGTTGAATTGCGACAGTTTTATAAATTGTCAAGGAATGTATCAAATAGTAATGGAAGAACACAAGAAGATGAACATATATGTCTTAAAATATTTCATTAAAAATGCCTCATTCATCCCGCTTTTGCATTGTTTTTATCCAAGATCAAAGGTGACAAAATTTTCATTTCATTCGTATATCTCTGAAACGGTGAAAGTTGCCGGAAAAATTTTTAAGAGAAATTTGTAGATCGTGAAATTATCTAAAAAGAACAGGTATACTTTTTATCCATAAGTTTTAATTTTCCTAGACGACAACCCTGTAAGCTCTGGGCAAAGCCGTTACAATTTTATACAGGCAGTATGTTTCTATATGTTATCATAAAAGTACAATAAAGAACGTGTGAAGAAGAGAACAAGTTATTTCTTCGCCCTATCGATCAATTATTTACCACCAGGATAATCAATTTAAACATAATGTATATTTCCCGTCCAGCTCCATCAGCAATATCCAGGTATACAGTAAACAATCTTCGTTATTGTAATCTGAATCAGGTGGTTACATGCCAATACTTTACACGTTTTCTCAAAACTTTTATCCTGTACATTAAATCACTTAAATTAGTTCTAAATAAATGTTTTAATATTCTTTTTCAGCAACCAAGTTTATACCTACACTTGACAATGATTTCAATTGTCAGTTCACCAAAAACAGTCCCTGCAACTTATTATGGTCGTTGCGGGACTGGCAGATTGATAACGACTCCCCAAAAACGAAGGAAGTGATTTTTGACAGACGTTGGGAAGGTAAGTCAATCTTGTTGCTATAATATTATGCATGTATGACTGGTTCCGTTTTTATAGCAGTGTTTTTTTATCTAAAATAGCTTTTGTTGTTTAGGATGTATCACAGATTGACCTCTATATCACAATCAAAGATTTCCTTACTGTTGTTCTAAAACATGTGAATAATTACAAAAGTCGTTAGTTATAACTGAGAATTTCATAACATATATGGGTCTCCCAAGGGTGTTCTAATGTCCTCCTTCATTGCTGATACTTTTTTTGGTGTTTACTTGACTTTTCAACCATATCCGCTAACACCCAAAATATATGATCTTCAGGTTCAAACACTTTTTTATCTCCAAACATCTTTTCAAACTAGATTTATATATGGGCATTTTCGTTTTTAACTTTAAATATTTTTCTATATTGCATCGTTAAGGATGCTTTTTCCATGACTTTTTGCTTTGTGCTCATTAGTCTTCATGTTGAAATAATGTAGCTTTCTTTGTTGTTTTCATTCTTTGCTATCCCGTTGGAAATCCATAATATCTCAAATATTCCCACTATAATCTAGAGAATAAACTCTCGGAACCTAAAACAACCTACAAACCTCCTGTTCAGCCTTTGGAAACGTACGAATCCACATACCCAAAACCATAAACTTCACCCATCGTCAATTATTGTCCTATCTATCAACTGTCTGACCCAGGAAAACAGCCGCAACTATTACCTTATTATCCTCTACTCAAACAAATCATGACTAACAGAAGATTTTCCAGTATATCTTTTTCTTATCTAAACTGGAAAAGTAACCACCTGCTAAACAGTCAGCTCCTCCGACTCAGATAATCTTCTCAATCAGCCTCCCATCTATATAGCAATCCAGCCAATTCAAAACCCCTAAGTCGACGTTTGTAGATAACAAACAGTCAACAATCACAAACACCGAAGAGGATAACTAAAAATTATTAACGGGGAGATCATGTCATATTCTAATCCTATTGTAAATAAAGCTATTAAAGGTTCTGTTGTTTCTTTCTGAACCTGTACTTCTCTGTTTATTCCTCTATAATTGTTGGGCTCTTTTTCTCGCCTTTCTGAAGATATCAGGAAGTATCTCCTTAGCCGTTGCTGTCCTCTGCCTTTCTATTGTATTTCTTGCATTTCGCATTGTCTAATTTTTGGTCTTTTAATTCCTTTTATTTTTGATTTCTGTTGTTTGCTTTGATATTTTTGTCAAAAAAATTAATAAATAACAATCAATAAATGTCAGATTTCCATGGCATACTTGGAGAAAATAGAGGTATACCTATTGGAACTTTATCATTACTACCAGCATCAATTATTACTTCATAATTTTCAAATCAAAATATTCCGAAAACGGTACACAGAGTACCTTTTTCGTGTAAAATTAAATGATGTTTAAGTTTACTTGAAATTTTGATTAATAATTATACTCTTAAAAAAGTTATATTGACTAATACTTAGTACGATCCGTGTAACTAGCGCCCTCTATGAGAATCAGATATAAAAACAAATTCATGGGATGTATCAGCTTCCAAAACATATTCGTATAAAATTTCATTACAATGTTGCCAGTAGTTTCGGCAAAATCGTAAAAAATGCGTAAAATTTTTTTTCTCCAACGCCCTGTATCTTGAAAACGGATGGCGTTACAAAATTTTTTTACTAAGCAAACCCCAATTATTTTTTAGTTTTTTACCTACCCTAGAGACGGGGTTACCTTTTTTTGAAACACCCTGTATATGGTGTCGTTTCTGTTAAACTTCACAGTATCTTTACTCCCTTATTATTTTTTTTTCAGATTTACCCACAATTTTTATTGCCAACACTTCAAAAGAGTTTGAAGAAAAAATTGATTTACGTAATATCCTAACGCAAGCGTTTTCAGTACGAGCAGAAGGTCTGGTAGAAATTTTTATTTGTTCGGGCTCCGACCCTTACACTTATCCCTGTTATTATTTCTATATTGACTACAACGATATTTACTTCAAGTATTATGCTAAGATTCCGAAAGATGTCAAGGAGGATGTCAAAAAGAAGCCTTCGCAACATGTCAAGGTAAGTCAAATGGTTATTATAGCCTGGGAATGTATTCATATATGATCTTGTTGCCAGATTTTAAATAAGCTTTGTAAAATTGGTTGTTTCCTTCAGGAAATTGGCTTTATGTGTGCAGTTAAAAGTTTTTTGGAACTTCTACCTGTTTGTCCTATATAAATACGCTTTGGTAATATAGTTCTCGCGGATTTTTCAGTGTCCCATTTCTTCTTAATACGCACACTAGATCACGACAAAATATAATGTTCGTCATTATTTCTCAAAGAAATCAAACATATTTATTGTATCATCCAAATATGTTCATATAGTCAGAAAGCATATTTATTTATTTGTACTTATTTTTTTTTTAATTAAAATATTTAACATTTGATATGTTTCATTTATATTTATTGGAAAAATTTATTTATATATACCTACCAAAATATTCTGAAAAAAAATAAGAATTGATTTTAAAGAGCTGAGGTATTTGAACCAGAGTTTTTACCTTGTTTAAGCTTCACGCTTCTTCAAGGAAGGGGTACTCCTCTTTTTTTTTCTTATGAGTAGTAGTGGTGAGATGAAACGTGATGAATGACGTTTGAGTGGAGAAGTAGTGGACTACTAAGGAGCTGGGGGTCAGAAGGTGGCGTGTGTGTGTGTGGATGATGTTTCTGAAGCACACAAGAGGAATTTGGGTGAACTTTGCCAAGCAAGCCAAAGGATGTACTTTCAGGGTTTACCAGCCATACAATGGAATGGCTCTTAATCAGCGTTTTTGGTGTGCAGTAGTTAACTGCGATATTTGATGGGGGTTGATTCTAAAACTTCAAAATACTCATCAGGGAGTTCATGTCCAGTGTTGTAAAGAAGTTTAGCTGGGGGGAACAGAACTTTTATTTGAGGAAACCTGGTGAGTATTTGCTCTCGGTGATTGCATGGAGTCTTTAGTATTCGTTTGGCTCTGTTGTTCGAGCCGGCAATGGTTCTAAGGACATACCTCCTGCTGAGGGATAGGATTCTGTCCTTGATTGGTGTTATGTTAGCCAATGTGTGTATATACGCTGATGGGTAGTGCCTGCTCGTCCTCATGCAGGATCTAAGGATTTTTCTTTCGGTAGCTATGATGGTGTTGATTTCATATGGTTTGAGAGAGGCGTAGATGCATGCCCTGTATTCGATGATGGGTCTAATAATGTCTTATAGGTGTGCAATAGTGTTTTAGATGCCGTCCTGCCCAATTTGCCGGACAGCACTGCCAAGAGTTTAAACCTCTTTCTCACCCTATCAAGGGTATTTTGAATGTCGGTTTTCCAGTTGAGAGTCCTAGTACAATGAACTCCCAAGTAGGAAACCGAGTTTCTGAGAATAAGGTCCTCTCCTAACAGAGCTATTCGGCCACGGACATCGCGGCAATTTGAGGATTTGAAAATAATTAATTGAGTATTGGAGGGATTTATAGCCACTCTCCATTTATTGCACCACCTAATGACTCTGTCTAGGAAATTTTGGCCTCTTTCGAATACGGACAATTGTCCACGCTCTCTATGTGGTCCTGATATGAGGAGAGCAGTGTCATCAGCGTACAGGAAAAGGATCTCCGATCTATGCTGTGGATGGGGGATGGGTATTTTGAGACCGAAAAAGAAGACAAACTTTATGGCCTGTTGCAGGTTCTCTAGTTAGGTCTTGGTTTTTTTCGGTATTCGTTGTAAAGTTTACATGTTTTTTAAGTCCAAAAGTAACCATTTTTATTTCTAAAAAAATGTGTATAACTGATTGATGCTCCTCTTGCATTTTTTATTTTCTTTGCTTCTTAAGTTTATAATGTGTTCCATCGATTGTAATCGTTCACAATAAGACTTTTCATCACAAAATAGTGTGGGTAGTGGGAAGGGGAGTGGTATACTGTATCCAGAAATTTAGTGTCTCATTATAAAAGTTATTTTAATAACAGCTGTAAAACTGAATAATCCCTTGTAAGTACTCTATTGTTGTATAATTATCACAGCTATCCAAGCTGACAGGACCGGCATATAGCCAAGTCAACTGTAGGTTAGTACATATAATCAGATCAAATATTATCATTCAAGCGTAATGTCAAAAAACTCTTTTTATAAACATACAAATTTCCCATAATTATTGTATTCCTTTATTAGTGTATTGTATTATTATTCTATTATTATCATTATTTTAAGTCTCAACGAAATAAAAGCGCCCAAAATTATGAAGATCTCAATTTAGTTAAATTGACTGGACCGGTGGTGGAAATTAATAAGTTTTGGGAAAACGGGTAATATCCCAAACACATTAGAACTGACAAACCCGTATATACAGTTATAATGAGTAAACGTTTAACTTAATTGACCTATTAACAAATTACTTGGAATTTATATAACTTTCTACCTGTTACTTATCGTTAATTATTTTTTAATTTGAAGAGAGTTGTACGATGACAAACTAACATTTAAAAGTCTGCTTCGACGGAATTGGTTGTAAAGTCGTTTGAGTGTTCAGTTTGTGCAAAAAATTAGTTGAGTATTGTAATAAAAGTGTTTATTTTTTTAGAGTGTGTACACTTGCCGGTGAATCCACGTAGTCAAATTTACCTTTATTGTATGAAACAATGTGGCGTCTCTGGAGTCCAGAGGATAATAGGGCAATTCTGCCAGTTAATGAATCGGAAGCAAATCGACAAGGAGGTGATCTCATTCAAGTATTAGAACCTGAACAGCGCCAACGAATACATTTATCTACTGATGCAAAACAAATTATTGCTAATGTTTTTCAAACTCTTGTCGAAAAAAATATGGACAGTAACGAAGCCTTACATGAAACGGCAACTTTGACTAAAAAACCATTATCCACAGTCAGAAAAATTGTAATTAATCCTATTATACCAAGATTAATAAGACGGGATAACAGTATTTCTCGGAAGCTCGATCGTGCAGATGAAGATCTTATTCGTCGCAAAGTGTATGCCTTGTATGAAGAACAAATTATACCCACACTAGATATATTAGTTGACAGGCTTCACGTCGACAACACTGAAATTAAGTGCGGTAGAACAACTGTTTGGAAGTGTTTGCAACGTATAGGGTTTAAATACAAAAAAGTAGATAAAAGACAGGTACTTAAGGAATCCAATCGTTTACGGATATGGCGAATGGAATATTTAAACAAAATTAAACAGTGTCGTCGAGAGAATCGACCTATTATTTATTTAGATGAAACGTGGTTTGATACACACGATACGCCATCTAAAGGTTGGGTAGATAATAGTCAATCTTGTTCTACAAAAGCGCCTTCTAATAGAGGAAAAAGAATAACAATATTCCATGCTGGATCAGTCGATGGATGGGTTCCAAATGCCTTATCTCTATCAGCTAAAAACATCAGTGATTCATGTCTCGATTACCATGACAACACAACTTCAGATATATTTGAAGACTGGTTCAAAAATAAGTTAATACCCAACATACCCCCTAATAGTGTTGTATAACTACAATGCAACATATCATAGCAGGCAATTAAATAAAATTCCCAGTTCAAGCGATACGAAAATAACAATACAGAATTACTTGTATGACAAAGATATTTATTTTCACAAAGATAATACTAAGAAGGATTTATTGGACATTTTAAAAAGTTTCGCATTGAAAAAAGAATACTTTTGTGATAATTATGCCGAAAACATGGGTCATACAATTTTAAGACTTCCACCATATTACTGTGTATTTAACCCAATCGAACATATGTGGCATCAACTTAAGTCAAGAGTTCGAAGAAATAATACTTCGCCACATTTAAATGCATCTGTCCTGCATTTAATTGAAAAGGAAGTACTCAAAATTGATGCGAATAGTTGGAAAAATGCAGTCTCATATGTTATGAAAGCTGAGAATTCATATTTTCCTACATATAATATACAAAATATTATCATCAATTTAAAAGACGACAGTGATAGTGACACAGATTTAACATAATATCTATGTGATGTAATATATATACTCCTCTTTGTGTGTGTGTGTGTGTGTGTGTGTGTGTGTGTGTGTGTGTGTGTGTGTGTGTGTGTGTGTGTGTGTGTGTGTGTGTGTGTGTGTGTGTGTGTGTGTGTGTGTGTGTGTGTGTGTGTGTGTGTGTGTGTGTGTGTGTGTGTGTGTGTGTGTGTGTGTGTGTGTGTGTGTGTGTGTGTGTGTGTGTGTGTGTGTGTGTGTGTGTGTGTGTGTGTGTGTGTGTGTGTGTGTGTGTGTGTGTGTGTGTGTGTGTGTGTGTGTGTGTGTGTGTGTGTGTGTGTGTGTGTGTGTGTGTGTGTGTGTGTGTGTGTGTGTGTGTGTGTGTGTGTGTGTGTGTGTGTGTGTGTGTGTGTGTGTGTGTGTGTGTGTGTGTGTGTGTGTGTGTGTGTGTGTGTGTGTGTGTGTGTGTGTGTGTGTGTGTGTGTGTGTGTGTGTGTGTGTGTGTGTGTGTGTGTGTGTGTGTGTGTGTGTGTGTGTGTGTGTGTGTGTGTGTGTGTGTGTGTGTGTGTGTGTGTGTGTGTGTGTGTGTGTGTGTGTGTGTGTGTGTGTGTGTGTGTGTGTGTGTGTGTGTGTGTGTGTGTGTGTGTGTGTGTGTGTGTGTGTGTGTGTGTGTGTGTGTGTGTGTGTGTGTGTGTGTGTGTGTGTGTGTGTGTGTGTGTGTGTGTGTGTGTGTGTGTGTGTGTGTGTGTGTGTGTGTGTGTGTGTGTGTGTGTGTGTGTGTGTGTGTGTGTGTGTGTGTGTGTGTGTGTGTGTGTGTGTGTGTGTGTGTGTGTGTGTGTGTGTGTGTGTGTGTGTGTGTGTGTGTGTGTGTGTGTGTGTGTGTGTGTGTGTGTGTGTGTGTGTGTGTGTGTGTGTGTGTGTGTGTGTGTGTGTGTGTGTGTGTGTGTGTGTGTGTGTGTGTGTGTGTGTGTGTGTGTGTGTGTGTGTGTGTGTGTGTGTGTGTGTGTGTGTGTGTGTGTGTGTGTGTGTGTGTGTGTGTGTGTGTGTGTGTGTGTGTGTGTGTGTGTGTGTGTGTGTGTGTGTGTGTGTGTGTGTGTGTGTGTGTGTGTGTGTGTGTGTGTGTGTGTGTGTGTGTGTGTGTGTGTGTGTGTGTGTGTGTGTGTGTGTGTGTGTGTGTGTGTGTGTGTGTGTGTGTGTGTGTGTGTGTGTGTGTGTGTGTGTGTGTGTGTGTGTGTGTGTGTGTGTGTGTGTGTGTGTGTGTGTGTTTTGTGTTTTATTGGCACTGGTTTTCACAACCAACTGGCCAGTCAATTTCATAATGATTTTTTTAGACTATAACTTATCACTAACTCAGGGGAGTAATGTGTAGTCTCTGTGTTAAGTAAATGTCTTGTTACTTTAGTAAAGTCGACGTCATTGTCTTTACAAAGGGACGCTAATTGTATCCGAACGTTTGCGGTCCCTCAGGTGAGTACCGATTTACTCGTTTTAAAAGGTTCATATTTATTCATGTTGACATGTTATGTTTAACTTTTCCGTTTCATGTCTGAAAAAGTTGGCAAAAAATGATAAATTTCTTTATTAATAATTTCACGAAAAAAAATTATTCTTCACTAAAGGTTAAATATTAAGTGGCAGATAGGGAAAATCATAATTATTAATTAATACTGAAGTGATTTTAAATTTCGATGTACAAGAAAATGTTATTTTAAAATGTTTGTAGGTATTAAAAATTATGTCCAAGTTTAGATTCATGGCCTTCTAATAATTAAATAATACATTTAAAGTAAAAGTAAATAAAAAAATACTTTTGCATTTGTTGATTTTGTATATTGAATAAGTTATCAGTTTATGTATTTTTCCCTTAATTATCTAGATATTTATTTAAATTAAATATGTAATGTAAATGCCAAATACAATATAAAATTCGTTAAGCCGGCCCTTTTTACTATTTACCTGAAGAGGCAAATCTCTTTATGGCGTCGACTTTATCAGCGGGATACTTTTAAATTCTGCATAAGTCAGTTCTTATAATTGTGAATGAAGTATAAATTTTTAGCAAATTTTTTGGAGTCCCAAAATTGATATTCTCAGCATAATTCAGCTTGTTCGTATGATTTTTAGATGTTCAGTGGCATTTTCGTCTTAGGACTGGAGTATATAGGTACAAAAAAATGCTTTTTGTTATGTAGAAGGCAGTCTATATTTTAGAATAGAAGCATTTCGGAATTTCTTCTAAGTAGGTGATTCACAGTCGATGGGTGATTATAATCGGTTGATTAAGAGAAAATTAAATGTCATTCGGTCTTGCATTATATAATTAATTTTGGGACAACTTTTATAAATTCCTATCACCAACTAAAATTATTTTTAGGCCGCTTCGAGCGTACTGTCATCGGATGAATGGAGGAATTTCGTTATAAATTACGGAGGCTCTAGTCTCGTCCAACTAATTGATTTTACCGCTAATCTTAAAAGGGTCTTAATTGAATATTTTTTCGATGAGCCAATGACCGCATCGTATATGTTTATGAGGAGTTCGAATTCGAGTCTATGGAAAATGCATCAAAGTAAGTTTGATTTTATTATATGAAGTAAAACCTCGTAAAAGTTTATCGAGCTTTACTTTTAACTTTTTATGCTCATAAATTGTTTATGCTGTACATTGCTCATATTATTTTCAGACAGCTTTATGTTTACCAATACAACTCAGATTTCCAGACTAGGTCCCATTCTGACCATCCCGAGTAAAGATTTATGCGTTTCCTTGTTAGTCAAGGTGTGCAGCTATTGTGAAATTAAATTTCTGTACCTCAACAAGACTCGGCGAGTTTTGAAGGTAGTCGCACCGACACAGGTAAGTTCGATCTCTAATTTGAACGCCAACAATCCATTTTATCGGCCATTATGTATAAATTATGTGATTTTTAGAATGAAGAATGGATAGAAGTGAAGCTAAAAGAAGAAAACATCCAGTTTGACAAATTAAATTTGTTCGTTGAAACCAAATATGTAGATGGAAGTTCCAAGACCTCGGATGGCTTCTGGGCTATAGACGATGTAAGAGTCTGCAATGAGAATGGTAAGATATATGTGGGATATCAAATATTCGATTCCATCTCTGGACTCTTCATCAGAATCTATTCAGGGAGCCCGTCTCAGGAATGCGCTTATTATTTCACTATTACAGTCACTGACGCTCTATATGCTCTACTGCTGCCATAGTACCGAGATGGTACTTTTATACTATCGATGGTTGAGTGGGTGCGAAAATTTTTGACGGCGAGAGCTGGGTTTATTAAATGTGATTGAAGATAGGTTTCCACTTTGAATTTAACAGGATTATTTTGTTGAGACAATTGGGATGTTTTCCGATCTCAATAGTCTTACTTTAAACCGTCTTTATAGTCAACTCATAAAGAATTTTACTTTGTTATTCAAGAAGTTCATTTTTTTTGCAATATTGATCATTCTGTATGAATTGAAAATAAATTAATATTGAAAATTGTTTTCTTTCAGAGATAAAAGTGTCATATCTGAAACTGAGTGATTCATCACACATATCTGATGATAACATTACGTGTCAGCTCGTAAACAACCCGAGTTGGAGACCTAAAAAAGTAGTTTATACAGGAGTAAAAGGTTAGACGGTTTATGTCGTGGAAATTTTTCTGCGTTCTTAATTTTGACATGTTTTAGATTTCCCGGAAGTTTTTGCCAAATCTACCAAAAACTCGATTCAATTAAAATGGATTCCAGAAGACAGAAAGAATCCTATTACTTATTTCATATTTTATCAGGTAAGTTTTTGGTTGTACTTACAAAAGTGTTTGTATTACTTAACATAAATTGTTATACATATTTAAAAAAATATTAAACTGTTTAGTGATCGTTGAAAATATTTACAGAAATTCTCTAGGATTTGCTTTCTAAACCTCAATTATAGTTTCTGCTTCTTTTTAAGGTTAAGTAAAATATTAATGCCATTCCACGTAATTTCGTTGTTCTTTAATCCCTGTTCCCATTTATTTTGTATTTGAGTCGCCATTTTCTGCCCCACTCTTCCCATTCCTCCTTTTCAAAGATTTTAATTCACATTTATGACTCTTCTTTCTTCTCCTTCTACTTAGTCCCACTCTTCCTCATACCCTCCCTTTCTCTCTCTCTCTCTCTCTCTCTCTCTCTCTCTCTCTCTCTCTCTCTCTAAGACTTTAATTAAGCTTTATCTCTCTCTCTCCTCTTTATTATTCCTCTACTTCATCCTTTTCTGCTTCACTTTCTCCTATGAGACTGAGATGCCTGAAGGGATTAGAAGAAACCATGAAGTTTGGACTGTATATTTGCGCTGGTTATGAACTTCTTGTTGGCTTTGTCACTTGAAGTAACAATTAATTCTCTCTTACAATGTTGCCGTTCAGGCAATGTTGCGCTAATTGGCGCGTAATTTGAAGTCTAAACAATGCTACGTGTCCTTTTTGTATTTCATTCATTCTAATCATGGACACTCACACACACAAACCAGCTTCTCTTAAGCTTCATTCTTCATCATAACTTATTTCTGCTCCATTTTTTGTCTTCTTCTTCTTCCAAGACTTTAATTCTCCTTTATCTCTACTCTTTTTATTGACGTGACAACGTCTTAAATTAGGTTGTGGCTCGGAGTCACTCATGAAAAAGTGTAACGCCCGCTCACGTCTGTTACGATGAGTCACCGAACGAGAGAGAGGCCCGCCGGACCGGCGAATGCCTTGCGTCTCTCTCCCACTCAAACATGATCGGTCCGCTGCGCGCGCAGCACTAGAGAATTAGGCGCGTTGAATCGGTGCGTGCATGTGTCTCTGTCTTCCTCGAGCGTTCTTGGCGTTGGAAAACAGAGAAAGCGTCATAATACAAGTTCACACGTGTGGTTAAAGTATCGTCAGCTGTGTCTGTAGTGAAAATGTGGAGTGCTTAGATTCGTCATTTACAACAACTACAACAATAAAGGTAAATAATTGTACACTAATATTTCATTATCGTAAACTATGATTGATTGATTAATTGTTAGATTGACACAAAAGTTGAGAAACTGAGTTTATAGGTTATGTCATACTATTGACAAATGTTGATAGTGTTAAGTAAATTATTAGTTTAAATCACTCTGCAATCAATCGTAATTCAGTTGATTGAGAAGAAACAGCGCGTATTGTTAGTCAAACATTTAAAATAATAAATGTTTTAGTAAACAAAATATATTTCTATAGTTAAAATTTGTGCAATTCTTATTTTCATTCAATTCCTTGTTCCTATTGTGCAATTTAATAATATTCATATCAATAAATATTCTACCGAGAAAAAGACGTTGTCACGTAAAATCTTCGCCCGTAAAACCGACTTTACAGGCAACCGATTTTTTTATTTTTACTTTACCTCGTCGCTTTCTCTGTCCGACTTTCCCTTTCTCCATATCTAAGACTGTTATGCTAGGTATTTTCCATGTTATTTTCCTCCCCTTTCTTTACTTTTCTTCTATCTAAGCACTCTCTTTTCATCTTCTTTTAAGACATTTTCATGCTATTTTTTTTAAGCCCAAAAATTCTCTCTATTCGGATTGCCGAATATAGGCCTCTCCTAATTCTCGCCATTCTTCTCTGTTGCGTTCGAAATAATATTGCATTCCACAACATATCAATTCATCTAAGTAAGAACCTTTCGCGAACTGACTTCTTTTATTCAAAACGTGAGTAAATGTGAGTCTTTCTTTTTAGTTTTTTATATAAATATAATTCCTTTAATATATTAAAGATACGCCGCTGAGTTTATGCGTTTTCAATGTTTAAACTACTTGTCGCAAATTTGCGAAAGCTTGACGAATTCCCATCCGCGAGTAAGGAATTGGAATTTTATAGAACGTGAACACTTATACACCACGTGGAATATATTTTAAAGGCACACTAAGTTTCTTTTTTTATGTGTCTGATTGACATAAAGAAAGCGTTTGACAGAGTAAGACTCAAAGATGTAATCCATCTTCTGTATAACAGAGAAGTTCACCTGAATATTATAAAAACTATCGAAAACATCTACCAAAACAACAAAATGGAAGATAGAATAGATGGACAACTTACGTATAGAAATAGGCAGCGGAATGAGATAAGGGGATTCATTGAGCCCCATGCTCTTTAATTTGATCATGGATGAAATCATCAAAAGCGTTAACAAAGGAAGAGGATACAGAACGGAAAACAAAGAAATATAAATACTCTGTTACGCAGACGTGGCAATATTGACAGCTCAAGATGAAGATAGTCTGCAAAGATTGATCCACAGATTTAACATAAGAGCAAAAGAATTTAATATGACAATCTCATCTTAGAAAACTTAAACAATAGTAGTCAGCAAAGAACCAACCAGATGTAAAATATAAATTGATGGCATCAGTATTAAACAAATAATGGAAATAAAATACCTGGGAATTACACTGTCTAGCTATGGAGACCTGGACAAAGAAGTGAGAGATCAAGTACAAAAAGCAAATAGACTGGCAGGATGAGTATATATCAATGATGAGTAATAGATCTCAATGAGTAATAAAGTTGGCTTGTTCGTTAGCTAATAATTTTAGGAATTAGAGAAAGTTTGACCATATGTCCCTTGTACTTTCTTAGGGAAGCGGGTAATTTCCTGAAGGAAAGACAGACACTTTTGGTGTGGTAATGCAAGACCTAGCTTCCTCTCACAATATAAGTCAATTTTGATTGAAGTGCGATAATCTTAGTGTATTTATATTAAGAAATATGTAGTCGTATAATATCATATCAACCTCCAAGCTAAATACAGATTTATTCTTTAGTTATACAATAAATCTCTCACCCATTCTCAACCACCCATGGTCAACCACCATTCTCTCACCTCTTTCTTTCTTTTTCCTGTAACTGGTGCCTTCTTGTACAGTCTCTCCTTTTACTCTCTCTAAGACTGATATGTTAAGAATTTTTCTTGTTAGTATATGTCTTGGAAGCTTAAACCGTCAATAAATATATTACAGCTAGGCAAATAGATCATTTTCCGGATTTTCATTGACCTTTCTCTCTCCTCTTTTTTCCTTCTTACTCTACCTTGTATCTTTCTCCCCAGTCTCCCCTCTACCCTCTCTACGACTGATAATATCATATTAGGTATTTTCCATGTTATTTTATGTATTGGATGCTTGTACACTGAATAGATATATTACAGAGAGGTAAATGGATCATTTTCCGAATTTTCATTGATCTTTCTCTTTTCTTTATTTTTCCTGTATATGGCTCCTTTCTGTCCAATCACCCCTTCAACCCATCACTAAAACTGATACGTTAGGTATTTCCCATGTTATTTTATGTATTGGAAACTTGTACAATGAATAAATATGTTAAAGACAGGCAAATAGATCTCTTCCGAATTTTCATTGATTTCTCTCTTTCCTCTTTCTTTCTATTTCTTTTTCTCGCTCTATAGGACTGAGATGCTAGGTATTTTATGTGTATTGAAAACTTGGAATAATCAATACGCTACAGCTAATTCATTATTTGTATTATATGATACCTTCCTCTCTCTACTATTTCTTCTCCCCATTCTTGTCTAGTTTGTATCCCATTCTCCCTTTTTTCCGTTTCTCTGGGACTGAGATGTCACGTGTTTCCCTTTATATTTTATTTATTTCCCCTAAAGCTACATATTAGTCATTTAATATCTTAAAAAATATTTTTTAGGGTAACGATATCTGCACCAGTGAACCTCACAACAACAAAAGATACAAGTCAAGCGGTTTTATTAGCACCAAACTGAACGACGTACCTATTAGTGACCTTGTGCCTTATACTTATTATAATATTACGATATCGACTGTTTTACATGAGACTGATAAGAAATTATTTATTAATACATTAGAGACAGGTAAGTGGACATATTATTACAATGTTATTACTAGCGGGGTTCAATAAAGCTTTACACGTCTTTCACAATGTCTCCCGGATGAAATTTGATCAGAAAAACTTAAGTTTGAGAAGTTATACAAACAGCGAGTATTATTATATAAGTTAGCAGCAATGCACAAAGAAAAACTACTTTTCCAAAAAGATATTTTCCGTTGAAATAGTTTATTTACTTAAGAGCGTAGGCGCAAAATTTCGGGCCAAAGCTTTTTAAATGCATTCATTTTTTTCGAATCCTGAGAAAACTAATAAGTATTTTTGAAAAATTTAAACGCAGAATGAAAGACTACATTATTACTGAGGGCCGAAAGTCCCTGAAAACTTCTATAATGTTTATTTTGGTAAGTTACAGGGGTGAAAAAGAAGCGAAAATTAAGTGTGATTTTTAAATTCAAATATCTTATTTAAAAGAAACTTTTTGTTTATTCTAAGGGACTTTCGACCCTCGGTAATAATGTAATCTTTCATTCTGCGTTTAAAGTTTTCAAAAATATTTAATAGTTTTCAGGATTCGAAAAAAATAAATGCATTTAAAAAGCATTGGCCCGAGATTTTGCGCCTACACTCTTAAGGCGGAGACTGAGAATAAGTTTTTAGTTTTCCAAGCATTTAACAATGTTTCTTGGATGAAATTTGATCAGAAAACTTGTGTTTAGGAAGTTACGTATACAGGGAGTGCCAAAAATATTGACTCTAGAACTACAAACGAATTCTCAAACATTTTAAGTTTGTCTCTTTCTTTATGCCTTCCAAAGCATGATAAAATTTAATGGTGTAACCCAGACATTGTTTAGTAATATGTGTTATTGATCTCCTAAAAGAATCCCCAACTTTTTTTTACTCTATGGACGGTTCCTTCTTTGTGAGATATCGAGAACAATTTTTTAGACATTGTTTATTAATGTGTGTTGTCGATTTCTTAAAAGTATCCCCAACTTTTTTTCTTGCTCTGTGAGACTATTCCTTCTTTGTGGCTACGGTGAACAATTTTTTACTTTCTCACGCATTTAAAAATGCATCCTGAGCGAAATGTTATTATAAAAACTTGTTTTTGGGGCGTTATGTATACAGGGAGTGCCAAAAATGTTGCTTCCAGAACTTCAAGCGATTTCTCAAATATTTTAAAAGTTTCTCTCCTTTTGTGCCTTCCAACGCATGACAAGATCTAATAGTATGATGCAGACATTGTTTATTAATGTAAGTTGTCGATTTCTTAAAAGTATCCCCAACTTTTTTTTACTTTGTGGGACGGTTCCTACTTTGTGGAATGCGGAGAACAATTTTTTACTTTCCCACGCATTTAAAAATGCATCTTGAGCGAAATTTTATTACAAAAACTTGTGTTTAGGGGATTATGTATACACGGAGTACCAAAAATGTTGTCTTCGGCACTTCAAGCGAATTCTCAAACATTTTAAAAGTTTGTCTCTCTTTGTGCCTTCCAACGCATGACAATATTTAATAGTATAATGTAGACATTGTTTAGTAATGTGTGTTGTCGATTTCTTAAAAGTTTCCCAACTTTTTTCTTACTTTGTGGGACGGTTTCTTCTTTGCGAATGCGGTGAACAATTGTTTACTTACCCACGCATTTAGAAATGCATCATAAGCGAAATTTTATTACAAAAACTTGTGTTTAGGGCGTTATGTATACAGGGAGTGTCAAAAATGTTGTCTCCAACACTTCAAGCGAATTCTGAAATATTTTAAAGTTTGTCTCTCCGTTTATACCTCCATAGACGTTACAACATCTAATGGTATAATCCATATACTACATAATAATATGTTTTTCTTGATTTCCTGACTATCTTTTTCCTTTCTAAACCGAGAACGTCTTTTTTAGTTTCCTAGTCAGTTCACAATGCTTCCTGATTGAAATTTCATTAGAAAAACTTTTTTTGCGAAGTTATGTATACAGTGAGTGCCAAAAATGTTAACTCCAGATCTGTGTATCCCAAAGCTTTACAACGTCTAATCATATTATATAATACAGATACTGTTTAATATTGTTAATGATTTCCTGGCAGTATCTCGAACTATTTTCTTCCTTTATGGGGCACTGAGAACACCTTTTTAGTATCTTCCTCACTGTTAATGATTTCCTGGTAGTATCCCAACCCTTTTCTTCCTTTTTGGGACACCAAGAACACTTCTTTAGTTTCCTATTTATTTCACAATGCCTCCTGAACGAAATTTGGTCAGAAAAACAGTGGGTGCCAAAAATATTGATTTCATAACTCCATGCGAACTTGTCGAACATTTTCAAAGTGTGTTCGTCCCTATGTCCTCCAAAGCATTACAAATACTTTTTGGTAACGTTTGTTTTTGATTTCCTAACAATCATTTTCTTTCTGTGGGGAATGATTTCTTCTACAACTTGCTGAATCTTTTCCGCAATATAGAACTTTAAATAAATATTGTCCAAATTGTAACATATTTTACAAAAAACTCGGTTTTACAAAGAGAAAATGTAATATTTTATACGCCAATGGTTTTTTTACTCAAAAGTGGAGGCTGTGTATTTAGACAAAAACATCGAGAACAACTTTTTAGCTGTGTTTCCCCTGCCCTTGGCCTTTGCAGTACGGTACATTCAACCAACTTACACCCCTAAACGATTAATTAAAAGGCACGGTAAACTGTACTTGTTGTTCTCCATAATGTTTAATACTTTGCTAAATTTTAGGCATAAAATAAATATATGTGCCATGAACCCCTTGCATAAAGGTATTTAACGTAAATTTCTTTCTCTACTTGTTTAATAATTTTTTTCTGAAACAAATACTACCGTGCTAAGGATAATTTATATTCAAAGTAGATATACAAAGTACTCAAAGATCACTTTTAATTTTTGTTAAAAAATACTTCGGAGTAAACTAGAACACTTTGTCAATTTAAATAGTGGTGGTTAGATTGACCATATGTCTGTTAGAGTGTACCGTTTTCGAGTCGTCTGCGATTACGGGTTAAAGTTAGGGTTTTGGTAAATATATTTAACTTTTTATTTTCAAATGAAAATACTTGTACTAAAAATAAAATTATTGTGGGGTGTGTGTGTTAGGATCTTTGTAAGCGGTTATATTATATTTTACCTCTCAAGCACAACAGTTAGATAGTTTCTATCATATTAATCTAAACTCAGTATATTGTACCTAATTCGAACGTGTAGTTTCAAGTGACCATCAGGCCTAGACGTAAGTTGGATATTGATGAATTAATTGCAAATGTGCATAAATACTTTACCATGGAAAGAGACAATGGTGGACCTTTCAAGTCATTATTATGTATAAATCAACGCGTTTTTGACGCACTCGGGATAAGTGAAAGCAAGCTAAAAACTTTAATGAATACTGTCAGAGATTCTTAAGAAGATCTTACTGTGACTGAGTATCACGAAGGCAAGAAAATAACTCGTAAATTTCAAGAGAATTGACTTACCTGATGGATAAATTCGCAATATTTTGTATCGAATGCGTGAAAACAATCAACTTGTCAATCAAGAGAAAGGCAAGTTTCTGAAATTAAGAGGACTAGCCTTTTGAAAGTGTTGAGAGATTTAGGATTTAAATTCAAAAAAGAAAATAATAGGTTACTTTTATGCGAAAGCAGTAGTGTGGTTCACAATAAGTCTGGAAATGCAACATTCGTATACTTAGATGAGACAGATTTTGGCAAGACGACAGCATAAAATCAATAAATCACACAAACAGCGAAGGCAAAAGACACATCATTCTTAATGCAGGAGGGAAAGAAGGTTTTGTAGAAAAGACCGATTTGATTTTTCCTTCAAAATCAAAATCTGCTGATTACCATGATAACGTGAATGCAGATATGTTTGTTAAATGTCTTCAGGTGAAACTGTTATCTAGTCTGAGTGAACCATCAGTTATAGTTTTAGATAATGCAGCTTACCATTCGGAGATTTTGGAGAAACAACCAAAACTTAGTTAGTTAAAAATAATATCAATTTTCCGTAATACGCCTTCATATCAGAGTTACTGAAAATTTGGAAACGTAATGAAATACCAACAGTTTATACAGTTGACCAAATTGTATCAAGTTATGGATATCAAGTACTACAGTTACCGCCGTATCACTGCCAGTTTAATCCCATAAGATACATCTGGGGTATATGTAAAACGCATTATGATAATCACGTTGGATGCAGTGGATACAGTGACGATGCAGTTAGGGTAATGTGGCAAGAAGCTCTCAAAACTGAATCTCCAGAAATATGGGCCAAAACTGTAAATAAATGTGAAAAATTAATAGAAGAGTGGTGGATCCGGGAAAATAAAATTAGTGAAATTAATCCAGTGATTATAGATTTACATAATGATAGCGGTAGTGAATTTAGTGGCGATGATGCTGATTTATAAATTTAAATAATCAGTAAGTACGCTACTGTTATTTACAAAATAATTGTACAGCAGGTTAACCATTATATTTATACATTAATTATTAGCCAAATAAACAATAATATTTAAAATTCCATTTCTAAACAAAGTAAGTAATTAAAAAGATTATGGAGAACTCCAGTGCAGTTTACCGTACCTTTTACTACAATGAAACGTTTTCTGCGAATTCCGTTAATCGTTTAGAGGTGGTAGTTGGTTGAATGTACTGTAGTTATCAATGTACATTGTTTTCTACTGGTACAAATATTCAGTATTAAATAATAAACTTATTTTTTAATGTTCACCTACAGAGCATTTTTTTTGCTTTTAGACGAACCTAGTTTAGAAGAACTTCCGACAAATATAAAACTGAAACCGTCGTACACTTCTATAAACGTGACATGGGAACCCGTTAACTGCTATAAGAAATATGGCAGATTAGTGTATACGATAATTGTTTCTAATTCTACACTAAATTTCACCAAAGAAATATCTCTACAAACAAATACTAGTTACGAAGTAACTGGACTGAAACCGTACTCACACTATTCTTTGACAATTTTGACAGCTAGAAACGGTAGGAGTATTTACAGGAAGGTCAAGACTACAAACTACACTTTGTCTTTCACTACACTCGCTGGAAGTGAGTATAAAGTTTCCTTGTGACATAATTACAATAATTACAGTAAATATTGTTTGATTTTAGTTAACTTATATAGAACACTCTTTTTTGGTGCGATGTTATAGTGTATTTTTATGTATGAGAGAGTAATAAAACAATAAATTATGTATGCAAATCCCTAAACCGTTGATACGGGTGACTCAATGAAAAACAGATATTTGTCAACAAGTTTACAGAAGTATATAGGAAAACAATTTTAAATTGAGTATGACCACCAGGTATAAAGGTTGGAGCAGAATAGAATACAATAGTTGTGAGGATTACTAATCCCTAAATAAGGTTGCCAGTGTCGGAGTGATGGAGGTTAACAGGTACTAATGAATTTGCAAGAAATGTAAGATGTTTATTTTATTGGTTATACATAACCAATAAAAGTTTAATAAGTACCTACCTATTTGCAAAATAAAGTTTAATTCTTTAGATAAAATAAAACGTTTTATTTTATCTATTTGCAAAATAAAGTTTAATTCTTTGCCTATTTGCAAAATAAAGTTTAATTCTTTAGATAAAATAAAACGTTTTATTTTATCTGAAATGAGTGCATTCCACGAAGTAAGGGTTTCAACAATCAAACATTTAATTCTTTTATTCCAGGAATCTACGACAGTAATTGACTAGATAATTACCTTCTAAACTTATTCCACAGAAAATGTGATAGTGGGTTTTTCCATTTTGTATATAGGAAGGTCCAAGTGGCGTATTCAAAATTCTTAACAGTTCACTAAAAGTAGGTACTTCAGTTGCAAGGTGCAGTTTATTGTGTATACTAGTGTTATGGAAAATTTGGAAGTGCCGTGTAAACGCCGAAAAATTGGTCCTCTAACAGTTAATGAAAAAACATTAATATTTAATTGTTTTAAATCATTTACAGACAAACGTTTATGTAAAAGTGTTGATGAGACCGTTGAGTTAGTTAGCAGTACACTTGGTGTTGGGAAATCTACGATTTACAGAGTTATTAAAGAAGAGAAATGTGTTAGTTTTCAAATGCCACGTAATGCTCCAGGGAAACCAAAATTTCAAATAGAATATCATTTTAAAGAAGGACTTCGACGGAAAGTGCATGAATTCTTCTTTAGACAAGAATTTCCAACATTGGATAAAGTTCTTGTCTCAGTTCGAGATGATAAGGATTACCCAGAAATGAGTCGAAGTACGTTATGGAAACTTTTAAAAGAAATAGGCTTCCGCTGGAAAAAGAATCCCAGAAAGTCTATTTTATTAGAAAGAAGCGATATTGTCATATGGAGAAGACATTTTCTAAGAACCATAAAGGAAATGAGAAACCAAAAAAGAAAAATATTTTATCTTGATGAAACATGGATCAACGAGGGTCATACACCAAATAAATTTTGGCAGGATGAAACTGTTACAAGTCAAAGGCACGCTTTTGTAAATAACTTATCTACTGGTTTAAACCCACCATCAGGAAAGGGACGCAGGCTGATAATAGTACACATTGGCAGTTCAGACGGTTTTGTTGAAGGTGGTTTATTAACTTTTGAATCAACTCGTACCGGTGACTACCATGAAGACATGAACGCTGATGTCTTTCAAGAATGGTTTGAACAAATGATAGATCTTCTTCCTAAGAACTGTGTAATAGTAATGGATAATGCAGGTTATCACTCCAGACTTATAGAAGGACTGCCCACAACCAAGTGGTTAAAAAAAGACTTGCAGAATTGACTGAGTTCAAAAAATATTACGTACCATCCCGGATCTATAAGAAAGGAACTTTATTCGTTGTGTGCCCTTCATAAAGAAAAATTTTAAAAATACGAAATTGATGAAATTGCCAAAAATCGTGGAATGACAGTACTTAGATCCCCACCATATCATTGTGAATTAAACCCGATTGAACTGGTATGGGCACAGATAAAGAGTGAAGTTTCAAGAAAAAATACCACTTTTAAAATTCATGATGTTAAACAGTTGTTTTTGGAGGCCGTAAATAATGTAAAACCTGAAAACTGGGAAAAGGCAGTAAATCACACTATTAAAGAAGAGGAAAAAAATGTGGAAGCTGGACAATATTACTGATAAAATGATCGAGCCAGTTATTATAAATCTTGGTTCTGAAAGTTCATCTTCTGAATCTGATTTGGATTTGTAACAAGTAGCTGTAAGTTTTATATTAATATTTTTATTCATCTATTTAACATACCTTAGACGGTTTTAAAAACTCTTTTTCTCTTTTGTAATTTTTAAAAATTAAAAAAAATGTGAATTTTTTAAAACCCTTTTTAATGTAGGCCAGTCAGTTCTAATATAGTGTGTGATAAAAGAGGTCACTTTTGTTTACATACACATAACACTTTATAACACTGAAATAATTCATTTATTTTTTACAATTATTCAAAGTAATTTTTCAATTAATCTTGAGCACGCCCATGGAGTGGTCGGAGGTACCAGTTAAAATTATGCTAATTACTCTCTCGTTCATAAAAATAAACTATAGAAAGAAAGTCGAATACTTTTAGAACAATCCTCATAATGTATATTTATTTTTCCTTTTCTAGCTGCTCCTATTCCAGAAAACCTTGAAATCTACTCAATAGACCAAAATACAGCGTCCTTAAGGTACGACCTGCCAAC
This sequence comes from Diabrotica undecimpunctata, assembly GCF_040954645.1. Lineage (NCBI taxonomy): Eukaryota > Metazoa > Arthropoda > Insecta > Coleoptera > Chrysomelidae > Diabrotica > Diabrotica undecimpunctata. Next base: position 4,567,311 of record NC_092808.1, on the reverse strand, counting down.
GAACTCGAACGGTATCATCAAAGATGTTCACGTGAGTAGGTGTAACAGCCTCTCGTTTAACAAATGCAAAGCGTCGTTTTCTATCGTGAAAAGATGCAGTCTATGGCCGAAGAAGTATTGCGTAGAGGTGAATTATCTGATACCTTTCCAGTCCTACAACTTCAGAGTTGCGTTAAAGAATCTAGATACGCCGAGTTTTGGGAAAGAAGCTGTGGTGAAGGGTTTCGCTAGCGACAAAGGTAAGTTTTTGATGGAATTTTTGCGTTGTTGATAACAAAAATGTAGATTAAAGAATTCTGTGTTCACATTTTAAAAAGTGAGCTCGAAAATTTGAAGCAATTAAAAAAAATGACAAAAGATACAAAAAATAAAAAATTTTATTCACGGAGCACAGAATTTATAAGTACGCGCATATTGCTCTCATAGACAACTCGTTCTGCTATTTAGGCCAGGCGTTAAAAACTTTTTTTATTGAAAAAGTACCAATATGAATAATTTTAGCCCTATGTCTTTGTAGTTCCAGGCAAACCAACAAATATCACGTACAAAATGGTTAACTGCCGCAACGATTACGAATATTGTGATTTAAATATAAGTTGGTTGCATCCTTACCATCAAAATGGCACCATAACACAATTTGAAATTGTTTTGAACAGCACCAATATCAAGAAGGAAGCTGAAGATGACAAATATATCCATGAAGTATATACTGTGCTGAATAAAACTTACTATTATGATTATACGTATCAGGTATGTTTCGAATCAGTTATTATCTAGTATTTTTAACACACTGTATATATTTTAGATCAAAGATATTCCATATAGCAGCCACTACAACCTCTACATACGATCCGGCAACACCGCTTACAAAAGCGACTATGCAGAAACTCACGTTAAAACGGACCATCTCGGCGATCACATCGACCAAAATCCGAAACTCTTAGCTAGAAGTGACAATAATTTGTTGTACAAGATGCCATATCTAGACAGCAGACTACAGTCCTATACCATGACCGTTGTGGTCCAAGACTACGATAAAAAGCGACAAGTTGATGGTGAGGTGTTGAAAAATAGAAAGGTTGCTGATAATTTGTGTAACAACTTTGGTGATACTTGGATAGCACAAGTAATGAAGGTAAATATAGTTTTGGTACAAGTATAGTATAGGTGCACAAGCTCTACTAACCAGAAATCATTATCGATAGATTCTGCTTCAGTTATTGATTAATGTACAATGCATACTATTGGGCGGTCAACGGTTATTTTCTGTATTTTCCATTTAAAAATCGGATGGAGGACAGCGACGAAGTTTCGTTTTAAGTCCAAACGAGACGCTCATTGTCCAGTGTTGTCATAGTTATACAATGTATAGTTTCTTATGAAAATAAATATCAAGTATATCACAATATCAGTATCACAGTATATCAATATCACAATATCAGTATTATTCCCCTTACTTATTAACACAAATGTGTGGAGCAGTATATTCGCAGAAAATATATTCAAATTGTACTCCCTGTATAGTAGTAGTCGTAAAATATACTTTTCTCCCAATATATTGATTGTTATTAATGTTTTATTCGTAAATGCTCAAGTACTATGAATCTTGTGCTCAAGAGATCATTTAGACCCACTAAAAATTTTACAATATCTGTTTTAGGTTGACAGCAATAGCAGCGTCAGAAACATAGCTATAGGCAATGCAGAGAAACATAGTCTACAGCCCAACACGAAATATTGCATCACTTTCATTATCACCAATAGCTACAAGGACACAGAACACGACGTTGTTTATTACGAAAAACTGAAGACTACAGACATCCAAGGTTCTTCTAAAGGAGTCGCTGAAGGAGGTTCCTCCAACCATTTGTACATGCTGTTTCTTATATTGCTTATTATACCAGTGGGATTTTTAGTTTACAGGTACATTTTTTCACGGAACATGTTTATATACTTGAATTTAACGTTTTAGTCACTGTACATAAATTGTTCTTACATAAAAAAGGATTTTCTATCCAAAGTAAGAAATTACTGAAAATAATTGTTTCCAAATGGTGGTAGGTCAAGAAAATTAATTTCCTTGACCATCTCGTTGTCTGGATTTGAACACAACGGATATTTACGTTTGGGATCACATGAAGTCCATCATATATTCCAAAATAAGAAGACGAATAGTCAAGGAATACGCTAATATTATCACTTCTGAGTTATACGATTTGAAAATCGTTGTTTAAGCGACCAAAACGTTGTATTAAAGTGTTTTTTTCGTTTAGTTTTGTAGTATTCGACACCTTTCTATAACTATTATTGCGAAAAACTAACAATGAACTTCTTTGCAGGTATTTCAGAAAGAAGAGATACATCACAAAGTCAATGATCACACCAAACGATCATTGTTACGAAACTTTGCCATGCAATGAGATTCGGCACGACAAATCAGAATCCAACGAAAAGCTGCAACCTGTTGTGAATAGAGACTATAGTTAAACAGTTTTAACAAGCCAATTTACTTCACCAGAATGTGTTTCTATAGAATTTTTTTGTACCAAATCCGTTCTTTGCTATCGGCTGTTCAAATGTATGTTGCCACGACTGTCCAGTATTGTCGAAAGGTCGTCAGCGTTATCTAACCGTCGTCGCCAGAAGTGTCTAGATATTATAAAATTTTATATAAATATCGTCAGCGACGTCTAAACGTTGGCAGCGTTGTCTAAATATGATCGTCAGCATTGTTTAAACTTTCTTTGCGTTGTTTAAACTTGCTCAGTATGGTCTAAATATCATCAGCATTGTCTAAATATCGTCAGCTTTTTCTAAATAACGCCAGTATTGTCTAAAAATCCTCAGGATTGTCTTAACTTTCTTAGAGTTGTTTAAACTTGCTCAGTATGGTCTAAATATCTTCAGCATTGTCTTACTTTCTTAAAATTGTCTTAACTTGCTCAGTATGTTCTAAATGTCGTAAGTATTGTCTAGATATTGTCAGTATCGTCTAAATAACGCCAGTGTTGACTAAAATTCCTCAGCATTATCTAAACTATTGTAGAGTTGTTTAAATTTTATCAGTATGGTCTAAATGTCGTCAGCATTATCTAAATATCGTCAGCATTGTCTAAATATCGTCAGCATTGTCTTACTTTCTTAAAATTGTCTTAACTTGCTCAGTATGTTCTAAATGTCGTAAGTATTGTCTAGATATTGTCAGCATCGTCTAAATAACGCCAGTGTTGACTAAAAGTGCTCAGCATTATCTAAACTATTTTAGAGTTGTTTAAATTTTATCAGTATGGTCTAAATGTCGTCAGCATTATCTAAATATCGTCAGCATTGTCTAAATATCGTCAGCATTGTCTTATTTTCTTAAAATTGTCTTAACTTGCTCAGTATATTCTAAATGTCGTAAGCATTGTCTAGATATTGTCAGTATCGTCTAAATAACGCCAGTGTTGACTAAAATTCCTCAGCATTATCTAAACTATTGTAGAGTTGTTTAAATTTTATCAGTATGGTCTAAATGTCGTCAGCATTATCTAAATATCGTCAGCATTGTCTAAATATCGTCAGCATTGTCTTACTTTCTTAAAATTGTCTTAACTTGCTCAGTATGTTCTAAATGTCATAAGCATTGTCTAGATATTGTCAGTATCGTCTAAATAACGCCAGTGTTGACTAAAATTCCTCAGCATTATCTAAACTATTATAGAATTGATTAAATTTTATCAGTATGGTCTAATTCTCGTCACATTTGTATAAATATCGCAAGCATTATCTAAACGTCTTCCTCACCCTTAAGTAAATATCGTCAGCATTATCTAAATATCTCCACTGCTGTCTAAAAGTCCTTTTCATTGTCTATACTTTCTCGTTGTAGTCTAAAGGTCATCAGCGTTGTATAAACTTCGTCGGTTCTGTCTGAACCTCATCTGCATTTTCAAAATATCCTCTGCATTGTCCAATCGTCATCTAAACGTCGTCAGCTTTTTCGAAACTTCGCTAGCTTTGTCAAACCATTCTTAGAGTTGTCCAAATACCTTGATCATTACTGAAACTACAGAATGTAGAATAGTTTACAATGAGATATCAAAACTTATAAAAATGCAATGTTATCACTTGTTTAAAATGGGTTATAGGAAGAGTTGCTAAGCCTTCTTATAGAATGAGGATTTTTAGCTGTCGTAAAGTTTTTTTATTGCAACGAACGCTATTTCCGGATCTATAATTTTATTCAGTAGTATGCAGAGCTTTTAGATATTATTAGGTTTGTGAAGGACATTATGATTCCGTCACTAGGTCTCCACTGTGCCATGAGTTGAGGTTATTTAAATAATTTGATTAGCAGGTGGTATTTTCATAATAAGTGGTACAAGTAATTGAGATTTAAGTTTGGCAACACCGTAATCGAATATAAGGATTACTGAGACAACAGATGTAATATTTACATTCCTTATTAAAAAGTGTATTTAAAATACAACACTCTATTAATAAAAATAAGAATTGTACCAGTCAAAGTAATTCAAATACTCGTAAGATTATCAAAAGAATCTCAAAATAGAGTTTTAGTTTTTAAATAAGAGATTTTTAGCCCTCTTAGATAATTTTTAATGAGTTTATGGGCATAATTTTTATCAGCGATGGTAAAAAACGGAATTCGTAGAAAAAGAATATATTTTTGTGCGTTTTACCCCTTCTAATTACTTAATAGTTTTATGTTACCTAAAAAAGCATCTAGATCATTTGATGTAAACTGGTGGTGAAGTTCTGTTTTGACAGTAGAATGCAAAAACATAAAATCTACATTGTTTATTGTTTAATTTACTAGACTGCGCCATTTTTTTATTGCCACTTACAAACGATGTTGGTAGTTTTATATCAACAGATTGATTCACACTTATTATCGTAGGACGCCACAAACAATTTTGCGCAAAGTTTTGAGTCATAAAAAATTGTAGGACTGGAGCATAAGTATGTTGAGATTTTACTAAAGTTCTATACAGTTGGTAGGTATGTTTAATAAACATTTGAGATACGAAAAGATGTGTCTTAAATATTTGAATTAGTATATTTATATTTGTGTTTCTACAATGAGTGCTTTTTAATATCATACTGAGCACTTTATCCCATCATTGGAACTACAATTCAATGAAAAATGTCACTATCACAAAAAATTACCACAGGTTACTAACAAATAGGCAGCACTCTTTACTTTGTATTTGTGACATCTATTCAGCAAACAAATCAGGCAACACTGTACATCTGTGAGATAGTGACCTCACTACCAGTTTACACTAAATAGAATATAGATCCCAGTATCTTGTACACTAAAATGTGCTTCCAAAAAGCTTGTACTTATATCTGTCTGTGATATGTAACACCAACCGATTCTAACTTTCAACCATGTTTTTACCGTGCCTTATATGTATTGACATATTAAATAATGATCTTTTATTTGTAAAAGTTTTAATTTTTATTGGTAGAACTCTGTAATATCTGTTACTGTAATAAATTAAATAAAATATATGTATTGCAGCTATTTTAAATAAAGAAATATTTCAAACTATTATTTCCCTACTATATAGTGTTTTGGCTATCCTTATATATAGAGGGCTTATAAATGAAGGTCAGCTGGTTTCTATTTTATATAATGAAATAAATTGATAGGTTCAGTTGCATAAATAAGCTACATGGTTTAAGTTTAGGAATTGAGTGAGTTTTTTGAAATATGTATACATATTGACTGGACTTTGCCTAAAAAATATTTTGGATGCAAAGACAAGCACAAACTACATTAAAAATTTTTCAAAGATGGTTCTTTTTGTATAGCAAAGTCTAAATTTACATTAAAAATATTTATATTATTGCTCACCTAAATTAATACCTTCAAATAACCCCTCAACTGATTGTTGCATACATTTTTTTTTATCAAGCACTAACCTGAAGAGAAAAACAACCGTTTAAGAATTGTCAACTACTGGTCTTTCGAATTTTAATAATGGCTCCATCTCAAAGTTTCGCTACAGTTATATGTACTTTCTTGAGGGCTGGGGCACCCAGAGGCCAAAATCAACAACTGGTAAAGTGATTAAGGCACAGTAAGTACTCAACATACCCACGAGAGGTAAAACGTGAAAGGATAAAGAGACAAAATAAAAAGGAATCACATTTATTTAGTATAATTACATGTACAATAAAGTGGATACATACAAAAGTTACTGAAAAGTAGTTATAGTAATACATTTACAACCTAAAGTGTACAAAAAGCGATTCATGCTCAAATATATTTGTTATAGGACTGATTTAATAATTTTAATAGATTTTATAAGATAAAACTTGAACAAAAGCTATAAAATATTTAAAATTTGTAAGTTTTTATGTTTCTATGTATATAAGTATGAAATTACTTATTGGTAATCGCATAAGTACATGAGGTCTTATAATATCAGGGTTGTCTTTTAAATTTTAGATAGAGTGACATTGTCAAACTTCATATGTCTTAAAATAAATGACTTATGTCAAAAATAACAATAACATCAGTAGGAACCAGTGTTCCCAAACCTACCGATAAATCGGTAGATCTACCGATTTCGACGTATTTCTACCGATCTACCGACACAGGCTTAAATTCTACCGATTTTTATATTCAGATAGAAATTTTTACTTATTCTTAAATTTGAGAAGAAATATGTAAGAGACAAAACAATTTTTCTTCCGATACGTATAATTTGCATTGAGCATTTTTGTTTATTCACGAAAACGTGTGAAAACATTCATAAATTTATTCTTAAATGATACCTAAGCGGTACTTTACAAAGTACACGATGTCATAAAAGCTAATAATGCAATAAATAAATGAATCCAAATCCATTGTGTGTGATCCCGACCGCTTGGTTCTGGGAATTTGTCAAGTTAGGAACGGTACAACGCATAAATCTAAGCTTCCGAGTGCACCTCACGCAAAAACTCGGTAGTTTGTTTGTTTTTGTTGTATAATATTTCCTTGTTAAAAAGGTTTTATACTTGAGTTTTCGTTTCTCGGATAAGTATTCGATTCCTAGTCACAGACTCATTTAAAGATTTAAATTTCAGTCAGTTGAGGTTTGTGAAGTCTTAACTCGTAACGTCGTGTTATTGTATTAGTAGCGTAATTTTTTATTGTACGCGTAACAATAATTTAATAGTTATGTCGTCAAGTTCTGAAAGTGATTCAAACCTAGGTGAAACAAGTAACAGGTGTCTAAAAAGAACAAAATATATGCAGACATACAAAAAGCAATGGGAGAACAATTTAAAATATTCTGGGTGGATTAAGCAAAGCAGTAAAGGGGTTAATTTTGCATTTTGCTCTTGTTGTGCAAAACATATCAATGTTAGTTCTGGTACTGATGCTGTGGACAAACACGCTAATCGAAAAATTCATATAGACAAGGCTAAAGCCATGAAATCGCAATCAAAACTGAAATTTGATATTATTAATAATAAATTTGAAGATCAAAGAAAAGGTAAGTCATAACGTTTATATATTTGAATTTTCAGTTTGTTATATTTAAAAAAAAATTTCAGCTGAAATCAGACTATGCGCTTTCCTTGTAGAGCATAATCTACCTTTTACAATTATGGATCATTTACCCGATCTCTTGAAAACTATTAATCCAGATGTGATTAAGGAGTTGAAATGTGCTAGGACAAAAAGCCAGAATATAGTCGAGAAAATAATGGGAAAAGATAGTTTTGAGATTTTATGTGAAGATTTACGACGAAAAAAATTTTCTCTAATAATAGATGAATCGACTGATCTTTCCACCACGAAGCATTTATGTTTAGTCGTAAGGTATGAAAAAAACTATGTTATTCAAGATTCCTTTCTGTCTCTCATACCACTAGCCTCGGCAGATGCAAATACTCTTTTTCAAGCTGTGCTAAGTTTTTTTGCTGAACACAATATTCCTTACAAGGATAATCTCATTGGTTTTGCATCTGATGGAGCTAATGTTATGATGGGTTCTAAACATTCTTTCATGACTCTTTTAAAAAATGAAATCCCTGAAATTTTTATCATGAAATGTATATGTCATTCTTATCACTTGTGTGCATCTTATGCATGCGAAAAATTGCCAAGATTTGTTGAGGACTTAGTGCGAGATATTCATAATTATTTTTCTTCAAGTCCTAAAAGTATTTCTCAATACAGAGAATTTCAATCATTCTGTAATGTTAAATTTCATAAAATATTACATCCGTCCCAAACTCGCTGGCTTTCCGTACATGCTGCAGTATCGCGTATATTGGAACAGTATAATGCACTGAAGTTATTTTTCACAGATGCTGTTCAGAATAACGAATTACTTGCAGCTGAAAATATCTTAGTTAAACTTAATGATGTTACTACTCTTTTATTTCTGTCATTTTTAGATTTCGTATTACCCTTATTTAATAACATAAATAAAGAAATGCAATCACAGTCGCCTAAAATCCATTTAGTGTATTCCAAAATCTGTTCAACTTTAAAAACATTGTCCGACTGTTTTTTAAAAAGAGAATGTATTTTGGACAAGTCAATCGAAAACATTGATTTTAGAAATTCTAGAAATTATTTAGATCTTGAGCAAATATATTATGGCGCGAGGGTACAAAATATTTTTTATAATCATACAGATTTAACTCCAGAACAAAAACATTTATTTCAATTGAGATGTCTTGACTTCTACATTGAAAGTTGCAACCAAATTGTTAAAAGAATGCCCTTAGAAAGCAATAAGCTAAAAGAACTGTCTATTATAGGTCCCGCAAAAGTTAAATCTGGTGAAATTTCATCTATTGCCCATATGTGTAGCTTATTCCCTGGACTAGTCCTATCCTCGACCTCTAGCAATATTCCAATGCAGGTAATTGACACTGAGTGGCGTCTATTGCGAAATACGGAAGAAATAAAAGATTTAGATGAAGATGTAGAACAGTTTTGAAAGGGTGTTACGAAATTTAAAAATGGCGACGGAACGCCAACGTTTTCTCACCTAACAAGTTTTATTTTCAACCTTCTATCTTTACCAAAGTCCTCAGCAAATGTTGAGCCAATATTTTCTACTGTGAATATACTTAAAACCAAACGGAGAAATCGTTTATCAACGGAAACAATAACAGGTATTTTACACTCTAAAAGATATATAGCTGGAGAAGGAGAAAACACCTGTTATAATTTTGAAATTGCAAAATCACTAATTTCCAAAATATCAAAAGATCGTTGGTATGAAAAAGAAAATGAATAGGCTTTCTAACCATTTTTTATTTTATGTTTTTTAAGTTAATAACTCGATTTCTCTGTTTTGAATGATAAGGTCTTTTGTTATAATCATCTTTATAGGAATTAATCAGTTAAGAGTTTAGATTTTAATCAGTTTGAGTTTATATTTATATATTTTTTTCTTAATAAGTGTTGATTGTTTTAGAGAATAAGTGTCTGATTTGTTTAAGATCTAATATCTTCTGTTACTTATTACAATATGTTTTTATTATTTTACTGTTATTGCAATGTTTCATTTAGTTTGAGATTATATTATATAATTTGAGAATTTATGTATTATACCTAATATTTTAACAAGTGTTGAATGTTTTAGAGAAAAGTGTCTGATATTGTTTAAGATCTAATATCTTCTGTTACTTATTAAAATATGTTTTTATTTATTTTACTGTTATTTCAATATTTCATTTAGTTTGAGATTATATGGTTTAAAATAAACATGACAAATAAAGTTTTTTAAGTCCTCTTTTTTTTTTCTCTCGTCTACTTAGTAGAATCCAGACCTTAATATTTATGTAGTATATGTACCCAATATAAATGTGACAACTTCGTATTTCCCACTTCGTTACTGTTGGATGTTACTGCCAGCCAAGTGCCAACGTGCCAGCAGGGCCAACCTTCTCGTTTTAAGTTCAGTATCTGGGTTCTTTTTTTTTATTTTATTAGATTTAGATGAATAAACATATTTTATTTTTTCTTAAATAAACGAATTGCAAAACACTATGAAATTTAAACAAAATATTATATTTTGAAAAATCTACCGATTTTTTTAACAAATTCTACCGATTTTATTTTTTTAAGTTTGGGAACACTGGTAGGAACAGAACAGAATGTAAGTGGTATGTGCAAAAGGAAAGATAGTTTATGGTTTCTCATAGGAATAGTAGCACCTAAATATTCCATTTCAAAATCGCTAAAACTGATCAACCACAGTTTTACCTGTTTTGCATCACTAAAATGTTTCTGATCTAATGATTTTCACACTAATATAATCCTAATATCGGCATAAATATTTCTAATAAGGCCTGACTGAAAAATTCAGACTTGCTTTGGTACAATTTTGTGGTAGAATTCCTATTTATATTCAACTGAAATTAAGTTATTGGACGATTTTCACATTTGGTCCCATTGGTCCCATTCTATTGGATTTTTATTAATTATAAATCACATGCTCTTTCCCGATTTATTAAAAAAACATGACAACACAGCCAAATGCCAACATTTCGTTCTATGAACTTTAAATGACAGCTCAATTATAGCTATCTTCAATGGGACCAAATGTGAAAATCGTCCAAGTTATTTCCAACCAATTTCTCTTACATCACATGGGATTTGACTTGCTGATAGGCACCCAATTTAACCTGGTTATATAACCTAAGTCATTTTTTTTAAATTTTATTTCTTTTTAATCAACAATTGTAATTATAAATACTCTATTTAACATTTCCAAGTAACAAATTGGTGTCACCAGTCACTATAAAAATGATTCTACTCTAATCTGTTGTAGATAGAGTTTAAAAAACTGACATGTTAATAACCTAACCTCATAAACTGACAGTGTGACATATTGGATTGTTTTTATCCCTCTATGTAAAACTAAAGAGACATCCCTGGTAAATTGGCATTGCATAAGTAAGAGATTCAAGTGAACACATGTTTGTGATGAACACTTAATACAGGAGCACAAAAGCCAATTAATTTTATGTATTTTCAACTCGAAAAATTATAATCTCAAACTTGCATGAATCACAACATATTCACATACCTTTTTTTGTGACAAAAAGTTATACACTACCATTCGAACAACCCTTAACAGAAAATAATTAATGTATATGTGGATTTCGTAGATCCTCAATACTGTTTAACCCCACAGATCTTCAGATCTTCCAAACTTGTATATAATCGATGAGATAAAAATCAGTGCATTTTGGAGGAAAAGAGACACTCCAGACCATCGTTTTCCTGAAAATATCAAAGTAAAGCATGTAAATGAAACAAATTATTCAAAACAAATAAGCTTTTTTATTATTATTTATAGAATTTGATAGATTCTTTTAGATAAACTAATGTTTCAGAAAAACATGCCAAGTTGACTATATTATGTTGAAATTAAAAGAGTGTTATATTTTATTTTAAATTCTTGAGTTTTAAAAATAACTTGAGGAAATTAAAAAAAATAATCTTCAATAGACTTTTATTCAGTGAAGTTAAATTAACTTACCCTCTACCATAAAATCAGCAAATAATATCCAACATGAGGCGATCACTGCAGCAAAACCCATAACGAAACCCAAAAACAACCAAATCCTAGTTCCACGTGAACCCATACAGCCTCCTTCATAGGCATCACCTCTCATCTGAAACATCATTAACCTTATACATATACCTCTGAGGCAAGATCTTATCAACAGGAGAACAAAGATTACAAAAGAAGCACTTTTCCTTACTGTAACTTATAATTGATATATAGGAAGATTTTGAATCTGGGAACAATTCAAATATAAACCAAAACCTTTGTTGTAATCTTCAGAATTCTTTTTTTTGGGTGTAATTTAATCTTATTTAGCTTATACCAGAATGAAAAAAGTAGTATGGGGGCAAAAACCAGCTACATTTACAATAAAACAAACACTTTACCACTTAGTAGGTAAAAGTTCAGATATAGGAAGGCTTTATACTTAAGAAATTTAACAGCTCTAGTGTTCCTAACAAAATGAAGCAGAAATCAAAATAAAAACTGGAATAAAGGTAAAGATTCTAACAAATTACACAAAAACCTTTATCAAATTCTTTCTTCTGGGTATAATATAATCTAATACAAAAATATAATTTAGTCCTAGTGTTTCAATCAAAATAGACTCTCGTAGGTTACAATACTAGCTTAAAGAACCAAAATAGAAGGAAAATATGGCATATATGTTCCTTCTGTTAGGATAAACTTACAATAAAAGAAATTCCATTAGTGTTAAATAATTCATTCGGCATAGCTCAAAAAACAGTACAAAAATAATGTAGATCAAAATTTTGACCTGGAAAAATGATCACCTTACTATACTCGCCAATAGATCTTACTAGTAAAATAAAGTAGAAAATAAGAAACCTTCTGATATACCATATTCTATTTAATTCTGACATTTATTCTTATTAACTTAGCAATTGAGTTGTAATAAAAATATTGGTATTTAATTCTTGGCATTATATATTTTATTACAATCAAACAAAAAATAATGTGTTTTAAAACACATTTCGAAAAATTACTGATAAAAATAGTGTATATATTAGTAAACTCCAATAACATAAACTTATAATTACTATCTTTAACTTCCCTCACATTTTTATTAGCTGATAAGCAGTTACTACTTATCTGGGTTACACCATTTAATAAAATTTGAAAAGTCCTAGACTAAAACTAAGTGTGCTATATATTACCTAGGCATTATAAAAAGTGGAAAACAACATTTTGTACAAAACTAATAGAACATCCTTTTGTTTGAAGATAAAGAACTTACCTGTGCATTGGATACAGAATTGACCATAAGCAAAGAGATTGTTCCTACAACCCCGCACATATGGTAACCAGCTAGAATATTACCGTAAACGCTAGCTGCATCTATGACTATCCACCAACCAGTAAAAAACTACAAGAACAAACATTAATCAAGTTTCTTTAAAGTTAATGCGATTATTTACCAATAAGCCTGCTAACATCGACGCTAACGCGTTTCGTTTATCTCCTCCCTCGAACCATATACACGGAGGCATACTAATATTTTCAAAACATTCAATGGCCATTTTGCTAAATTATTGTATTTTATAAGGTAAACAATACTAATCTCATGCTAATTTGACAAGATAATAATCAAGCAGGAGTCAAGGTGTCACTTATGTTATGAGTCATACTGGTCCACAGCACATTCCCTTCTAGCAGTGCCGGTCCCGTCTTAAAAAGTAAAACGACGATTGGCGCATCGCCTAGTGCCAGGGTGCGTAACTATATATAAATATAATATAAAAATTAAAAATGTAAAATTACAAATTACCTAAAATAACAAAATAGCCCTTATTCTATACGATAATATGTATATATTTTTCGTATACTATTTGGGTTTTCTTGTTAAAGTATAGTCGGTTCGCTATTCCCAGTCCAAACTGTCTAGTGAATTTAGTAATTATATTTTTGCGAAGTTAGTTACTTTTTGACAGACTAGTGGCTGGAAATTACTATACAACCAAGCACACGTACTCATAGCCAATATTAATAGTAAACAAACTAAATAGTAAATAAAATAGAACTGTACGAATTACCGACAGTATTTATTTGCACCATATAATAGTTATGTTAAAATATAACAACTAAAATATATCTTTTAAATATATACTACCCAAAATTTTATAGGTTTAATATACACTTCCACTAGGAACGTGGTTGTGATTAAACTAATGAAATGACACACAATAAATAAAGTGTAAAGTGACAACGAACAACGCGCAGGAACATGGAGGTAAAGAGGGTTTCTTACCTCCTTACGCAGTAATGAAATTAGCAGTACCACCAAACGGAAGGGTGCACAAATTTAGGTTTAATTTATCTGTGATACTGGTCGTGATCGTGGTCGTGATCATGCCATCATACATTCACATCAATACAGAGATATGTGAGACAGTCTCTTACATATCTCTGCATCAATATCACAGTTTCTTTTTTATACCACAGTTTAACCACTTTATACTATGTCAATATCACAATTCACATTGACACTTCATGTGCTTTATAGTCCTTCATCTGGTGCTTCATAAAACCTAACCTTATCTATGGTGCTTCATATAGTAGGTAATTAAAACTGTCAGAGGTGGTTCATTTTCTTTAACTCAGGCTCTGTACTTTATAGAGATGTAAAAGAAATATATGTATTAGAGAAACCATAAGCTTTGCAGATTTTACGTAATAATGTTTTCAAACTATTTATTTAGTATTTTCTTGGTTAAATTGTTAAAATATTTAACAGTTTAAGTTTTGATGAGAGTGTAATTTATATTAAAAGTCTAAATTTTGGTGGTTGCGCAATCTAATTTTTAAAAACAGGATTTTTACTTCAAGGGAAAATTTAGATAAAATATAAATATAAATCGTATTGTGCAATAAAACCATTTTAATCTTTTAAAATGATTAACAATTTGCACTAAGTTAAAATGGTTCTTAGGGAACAAATTGATTTAGTTCCCTTCGAAATACCCTTCGAAAGTATGACATAAACAATTTCTTTTTATTGAGAACTATATCTATTTTTCTTAAATATAACATAATAAATAGTCTCTCCAATAGTTTTCCTATTGAATAGTATATTGCTTTTCATATCTATTTAGATTTGCACACGTGCGAGAACTTTCATTGCACAAATTAAAAATATTCTCAGTGTATAATGCATCTAATTAATAATTTTTAACAACTATAAATGTACAAATGTAGAATTTTGGCTGAAATTTTTGAAGACCGGTGGCGTAATTATTTATCTTAAATGATTAAAAATAAAATAATTGCTGCTTGTTTAGAATTTTAACAGATCCATAATAATTTTATGCATTGTTCTCGTTAGAATCTAATTTTTCATTAGGTTCATTGAACAAATTGTATTATTAGTTGCATATCACGTAGTATCCTCGTAAGTGAAGTGGGAAAAGACGTAAACGTTCATGTTTTTAATTAGTTTTCAGCTGAATTTTCTATTATTAGTGATTACTAAGATGTGAGAAATTCATATTCTTATCGTAGTTTGAAATTTGCCCAAATTTTCATATCAACTTCACACCGGCTACAATACATTTACTTACACGTGATAACAAAATTAGGTTATGATTATATAAGGTTGATGAACTGTCAATTTCATACAACTGTGATATCCACACATTTATTAGAAAAATTATTTAAAATTTCCAACGTAAAACTAAGCGTCTATATTCTTTGGTAAAACTAGTAGAAAATCGTAGATCTGGTTGAAATACTACCTTTGTATCAAATTAAAGAAACATTTGAAAGTTACACCAGTAACAACATTCACAATGGTTGAACAACAGAGGCAGAGGATTGAACAAGAAATGACTAAACTAATTAATGAATTGGACCTCCAATATTTACGGAAAATGCAAGTGAGTGACACAAGGTATTTACCAGGTTTTTATATCACAAGTTTAATTCTTATACCTTATACCCAATACATACATTAAGAAATTAATTATTCTATCAATTTTAGGCAGATATGCACAGGTGTGCTGCTACTTGCTGTGAAAATAGAGACGCGTCCTTAGAGCAGGTTCAAAAGTGTGTGGAGCATTGCTCTGTAAAGATTCATTGGGCTCAATCATATGTACAAACAGAAATGGATCACCTTCAGAATAAATTACAAAGATGCGTTCTGGATTGTAATGATGATATCAAACTTAAAATGGGACCTAATCAGACAGATTCTGAGGTAAAAAATGTGTAATTAATGTATTAGATAAGATAATTTTAATCATTTAATTTTTAGGTTCAAAAATTTACTGCCCTATTCGAAAACTGTGCTACAAAATGTGTAGATAACCAAGTCGAATATATTCCTGCCTTGTTGAAGAGAATGAAAGCTAACATTTCTAAGGGACAAACGTGATTCCTTCTAAATACAGTTTATATTCGAAATATCTATGTTAGTTTCATAATTACTGATTTTCTGTAATTTGTGAAGTTTATTATATAAAGACGAAAACAACAACTTAAGTGTGTTATTATTTAATTCATACCTTTGGATGATATAAATATACAAGATTTTTTTATTAACATTTTATTTTATTAAATAAAGTTATAAAAAAAATTTATGGACGAGGGTGGCTGAAATTGATCCATATCGAGGCCGATTGCGCAAATGAAGCTGAAAAGCTTTAAGGAAAGAGACTGGAGCGGTGAGAAATGTAAATGTCACTGTCAAAACTTTTTTTCATTAATGTCACTGTCAGGAGGTTAAAGTGTAAATTTTAATGAGAAATGATAAATCACTAATAATAGTTGATAGTTGCAAATATTAAACATGAATAATACAAAAACGCAGGAAGTCTACAGTGACCTAACATTGTTAGTAACCTTTATTTTGTACAACTCTTTGATTTGATCTAACGTCAATAATTTCAGATTTACAACTCCAGATAAGTTCTTCTTGGAGCCCAAAAATGGGGAGGAATTATTAGTGATAGAGAGAGTAACTGAAGAGATTTCAGTTTACAAAAATCACCGTCACATCATACCAGCAGCTAGTAGTCGAAAAGATTTCTGTGGCCTCCTTGGTATAATTAGGCTGTTGTCTGGGCCATATCTAGTAATTGCCACTCAGAGAGATATAGTGGGTTATATATCAGGTTTGTATCTTCCTAGGATAGAATAAATGTATAGGGTATAAAATATTTTAATTTTTATATAAAGAGAAACAAATCCTTGATTGTTTGATAGGATTTCATTTTATTACGGTTGTAGTATAATTAATGAAGCCTTGAAATTAATGAATGTCATACTGATAAAAATGTTATTAATTATAAAAAGGTCATGTACAAAATAAGTGTATATTTCCTTTTAAAAACCCTACTCAATATTGATATTATGGATATCTACTTTTATTTAGACATTTGTTATTGATTTCAAAGGTTTCAAGAACACATATTTGATGAAAGAATGGCACATCTTAATTTTAACTTATTATAAATAGTGTATAAGGAGAAGATTTATTCTCACATATTTTCCTTATTTGCTAATAGGTAAAAATTTATAATGTGTTTTAGTATATGTCAATATCATTGCCACTTACTATTCATTGAATTTTTTTCATACAGGTTGTGCAGTATGGAGGCTAGTAAAGGCAGAACTCATTCCCTTCAGGAGCTCCCTAAACTTAAGTCCAGAAAAACAAGCTGACAATGAAGTGTACCTTAGTATGATAGAACAAGTTTTAACAACACCCTTTCAGTATTTCTGTTATGATTACGACCTGACACATTCCCTCCAGCGCCTTCGGGACATTTCGCCAGATTTCTGGAAACAGTCCCTGTGGGAAAGAGCTGATCAACGATTTGTATGGAATGGATTCCTGTTGAGCCCTTTCAAAAATGTAATCAGCAAAAAGTTTTGTCTGCCTTTGATCCTCGGATTTGTTTCTATTAACTTTTGTGTTATTAATGGGCATAGCTTGAACTGGATCATTGTTACAAGGAGGAGCGTTTTCAGGGCAGGTACCAGGTAAGTCTTACTTTAGAAAGTATTAATTCAAATGTATTTGTATATTAGAGCTATTAGGTTGTTTTAAAACTATTTTCTCATATAATTTCATTTTTTATCAAATATCTTTTTCCGAATAATCCATCCTTAAGTTTTTTTTTCCTGATTCCTTCGCCAATGCCTCAACTTCTCTTCTAAGGCTTTTATGTATTGATATCTAGACTGTTATTGCTCTTTAGAGTTTTTTCTTTTCAATTATCTGCAGTTTTTTGAATATCCTGTTTTTACAATGCTATTTTTCTAAAAACTAATAAATAAGATGCTAGAGAGAGTAAATTTTTATTTGCATAATTTGTTTAACATAATTGAGCAAATAACCTTACATTATTCACAGATTAAAAAAATATATATTAACATCACAGATTAAAATATATTAACATTACAAATTAAACATGCTGATCAGGGAGAAGGATAAGCCAGGCACTCTGCCACAGTATAGGGCTCAATGTTAAGTAGGTGTTGAAAAACCTTTCTTTTAAAAGCTCTATAGTGTTTCCTGTTGTATGTCAGATGGTAGGATATTGTAAAATTTAACACGCATATACAAAGGATTTCTCAGAGACAATCTGTGAAGTGGGAAATTCAAATTAAGGCTTCTTGTATTATAAGTATAAAACAAAGTAAAATTCTTAAAGAAGAACATAATACATTCAAATATATAGATGGCTGAGAAAGTGAGTATATTGAGCGATTTGAATCAGCCTTTACCAAATTCTTCTGCCTTTAAACCTAAGATCACCTAGACTGCCTTTTATTTTACTATAAAGACAGTTGAGCTATCCACTACAGCACCCCAGAAGATTACTTCATATCGCATAACAAAATAAAAGTTTGCATAATATGCTGATAGTAATATCCCCTGGTCTAGATACACTTAATGAGTAGCAGGCTGTATTCAGTTTTTTTTTTTGACAAATTTTGTATTTGTTCCCTCCAATTCATATTCTGTTCAATATGAAGACCAAGAAATTTAACTAACTAACTAACTAATTTAACTAACTAAAAAATAATACAATTTAGGTCTATTGGAAGGTTTATCTTGTAGTGAATTAAGTTTTTATATAGTTTATTAATGTTTACATTATTTATTGGACATTCAAGTAAAACATGTACTAATGTAACCATTTTACCACAACTACACCGTGGGTCGTCTGTAATTTTCATTTTGTGCGTATAATAAGGTGTTAGTGCATGATTAGCACATACTCGATTTATTGTGGCTACAAAGTTTCTGTTTGGTATTTTGTGAAACCATGGTTTTCTGGGAATTCTTTGCTGGTGTTTACAGCAAAGAATTTGTTCCGGTTGTTGAAGCGTTGTGTAGGTTTTGCCACATCTCATTTATTTTATTTCTTTGGTTTAAGAATAGGTCGGACGGGGGTAGTTTAAGATTTAGTTCTTCTCCTGATGTTGGGGCTGTTTTTGCTAAGGTATCTACTATTTCATTACCTGTTATACCTGCGTGTCCCTTTACCCATAGATATATGACGACTTTATTCTTGATGTGGATCTCATTATGTAAATACAGGATATTTGCTTCAATATGATTAACTGATCTATTTATGTTTACTTTTTTAAGTTTATCTACTGCACTTTTGCTGTCCGTACATATTATGAATTTGTCGTGGTTAGAGCCGAGTATGTATTTCATAGCTTGCACAATTGCTGTTAATCCTGCAGTGTATATGGAAGCTTCCTTTGGTAGAATAAATTTTTTGTCAGTATTTTCTTCCACATGGTAAAAGGTACAGCTGGTATATTCTTTTGACTTTGATCCATCAGTGAATATAGAATCATAGTTTGGCCAGTATTTGTTTTTTGTTTCGTTAAACTTTGTTTGATTGAAACTTGCTACTTCTTGACTTTCAAAATAGTAGGTTCTAATTTCACGTGAAAAAATTTGTTCAGGCGAGTAAATTAGAATCGGGGTTAGAATTAGTATATCTGTAATGTTAGGTATTTCTGAGAAAGTTTCTACTATGAGGGGGGTTTTCTTGAAGTGCCAGTATCTATGGGTCAAAACTTGAACTGTTAGTGATTGTATACTATTGAGGTAAGAAGTTTTTTTGGAAATGGTTTTTATCATAAATTTTCTGCTCAATAGTTGTCTTCTTAGTTTAAGAGGAGGTTCCACAGCTTCAGCTTGCATAATATTTATGGGTGTTGACTTAAGATATCCCAGGCAAACTCTTAAGCATTTATTTTGTTGTATCTTGATTTTATTTAGATGTGTATCTGCTGCTGTTCCATAGAGTTGACTTCCATAATCCATTATTGATTGTACCATTGTTTTGTAGAAAAGTAAAGCTGTATTTGGATCTGCTCCCCACTTTGCCCTACAAAACGCTCTTAAAATATTTATAGAATTACTTGTTTTTTTTTGATGATTTGGTGGATACAGTCCTTCCATAATAGTTTTCTATCTAGATGTAGGCCAAGATATTTTACAGAGTTGCTAATACGGAGTTTATATTTATATTGTTAGTGGTCTTTGATAGTTGTTTCTATTTCTAGAGAAAATACATATATTGGTTTTGGACTCGGATATGGAAAGTCCCATGTTGTCTAGGCATTTTTGGATTTCTATAAATTCAGTGTTGATATTTTCTATACATTTGTCCTCTGATTTGTTACTGGTGTAAATAACAACATCATCGGCGTATTGAATAATTTTGGACTTACGTGATATAACATTTTCTATGTCCATTGTGTACACACTGTAGAGGATTGGGCTCAAGATACTACCTTGTGGTAATCCAGATCTACATATTCTTGATTCCGAAACTTCTTTATTTATCTTTAAGGAAACTGATCGACTAGAGTAAGCTGATTTTATGAAGTTGGCAAAGGAGGTTGGTAGACCAATATTGATAAGCTTATTTATTGATAAGCTTATATATTGATAAGTATATTTATTTGAACATTATCATATGCTGAAGTGATATCCAAAAATGTAGCCAAAGTGTTGTATTTGTGTGTGAATCCTAGATAGATGTCATTTACTAGTATCGTTAGGGGTTCTAAGGAAGATCTTCCCTTTCTAAAAGCATATTGTGAGTCAGATAATATTTTTTCATTTTCTAGCCAATATTCAAGCCTGTTCTTTATCATTCTTTCCATGGTTTTAAATATACACGATGATAAAGCTATGGGTCTATATGAATCTGCATTTCCGTTCTGTTTTCCAGGTTTTTTGATAGGTACTATGATATATTCTTTCCACATTGGTGGAAAAGGAATCTTTTTTATCCAAATCGAATTGAACAATTCTAACAGGGCTTTCTTATGGCCTAAGGACATTTTATGCAACATATTGTATGAAATGTTATCCGCCCGGGAGATTTATTATTTGTTGATTTAATGCATTGTTCGAGTTCCCATAATTGAAATAGTGATTGTAGAAAAGAAGTGTTTCTATTTACAGTAGCTATTTGTTGAGTAATGTTGTTTTCAACCCATGGGGGCGAGATTTTTGTGTGGAATTCATTTATCCAGTCTTCTTTGGGGTTTTAAAGTTTAAAGTCTAAGTTTTAAATTAAATGTTTTTATACCAAGATACAAATTGTGAAGTTTTTTACTTGTGTATAAGTTTTTTAAATCCTATATAAGTCTAAAAATTAACATAATGGATTTTTTTCTTCGTTTCCCATAAAAATTAATGTCTTCATGAATTTATCTCTACTTTACACTAGAAAAGCTTGTTCTATAGTCTAATGTGTTAAAAAGTTCTCTATCACTGTCTTTGTGCTTAATTTGTTCATCACTAATCGTTTATGCCCATATTGTATTGCAGATTATTCCGCAGAGGCATAGACAAAGATGGCAACGTCGCTAATTTCGTCGAAACCGAACAAATCGTAGAATACCAAGGGGACCATGCGAGTTTTGTTCAAATCAGAGGCTCTATTCCACTTTTCTGGCAGCAAAATCCCGATTTGCGTCTTAAACCTCCTCCAACCATGATCGATATGGACCCACAAGAGCAACATTCCACCTGTTTGAAACATCTAGAAGAATTGGCAACTTTATATGGCAAAGTTGTGTTAGTCAATCTCATTGACCAAAAGGGAGCGGAAGGTGAGCAATAGCTGTGTTTGTAATTTTAAAACAAACTTTTTTTCCAGAAAATATATAATTTGTTTTTATAGGTAACATGGAGAAATCCTTCAAGGAGGCCATGAGTTCATTGTCGTATCCTTCAGCTCGATACGAACCGTTCGATTTCCATTCTGAATGTAGCAAAATGAGATGGGATCGCCTCAAAATCCTAATAGACCGTCTAGCCCTGGACCAAGACGAAATGGGCTTCTTTCTCTTATTACGGGATGGTTCCTTAAGCTCGTTACAAGACGGAGTCTTCAGAACGAACTGCATAGATTGTTTGGACAGAACTAACGTGGTCCAAAGTATGCTAGCGCACAGAAATTTAGAGGTAGTTTTAAGAAAATTGAATATTTTACACCAAAACCAGAACTTGGAGTTCCAGTATTCCTTCGAGGTTTTGTTTAAGAATGTATGGGCAGATAACGCCGATATTATAAGTACCCAGTACTCGGGAACCGGGGCTTTAAAAACAGATTTTACTAGAACAGGTAAAAGGACTAAGGCTGGAGTTTTTCGAGATGGAGTTAATTCGCTTACTAGATACTATAAAAATAATTTAACAGACGGGTATCGCCAGGATGCCATAGATTTGTTCTTAGGCTATGGCAAACCGATATCTCCACTAAGAGTAGACAAATCGTGGCGATATATTACGTATCCTTCGGTACTTTTGGTCGCTGTATCCATGTTTGTAGCTTCTGCTGTATTTCCTTCGGAATACTCAACTGAATCTCTTCTGTTTTTGTTATTTTGGGGTTCTATGGTCTACGCCACATTGCACACCATATTCAGATACGGCGTTGAGTTCGTGGACCGACCTAGGCTCACGCAGTCTTAGCATTTCGTCTAGTCAGGGGGATGATGTAGTAGGGAATGGTATTTTTCATGCACCAACACTTTCGAGAAGCTTCCTGTTCTATTTATGTAATTAATAATTAATATCGAGAGGCAAAATTTGTTTAGCTGTGTTTTCCTATATATATTCTGAATGAAAAATTGATAAACATACATTAATGTAGAAAATGAGATTGCGAAGAGGAAAAATATTGATAAACCCATATACATGCATCACAGTTGAATTAAAATCTGTCTATTTTAATTAGTCATGAACTTCTTTCTTGGACTTTAGAAATACTTTTTTATCTGTATCAGGTTGCAACCATTTTTGTCTATGGCGATATTTGAGATTAAGTAGTCACCTTAATCTTGTTCCATCTATCATTAATTTGACATACAACTAACAGATCAGAAACACCCGTTTTGTCTTTTTCAATTTTTTTACAATGTACATTAATTAACGTATTGATCCAAACCTAACCTATCATAACCTAAATATATTTTTTAAAACGCCTGAAAAATCTTTTTTACGGGTTTATTTTGTATTTCCACAAGAGTCATGTGAGTATTTGGGCTAAATTCTCACAGTTGAGGTGAGGATAAGACCTAACAATTTCTTAAATAGTATATTGGTTTTTTTGTGGTAAATTTTGACTCTCTTTAAATTTGTAAAAGTGATATTTTTGGTAAAATTGTTTGTATACTTCCAATACCAATTATTTGCTTCTAGATAAGTTTTGTATGTATATAGAGAAAAGTATATGTATTTTGCAATTTTTATTGTTAATATTATTAATAAATGTTATACAAGAACCACACTGGTGGTTCTTTTAGTGAAGCACTGACACGCCAATAAAGTTTTTTAAATCAGTTCTGTGTTTTATTTGGTCGAACAAAAATAAGAACATTATTTATATATTATAATAAAAATTACAAAAAAAGAAAAGAAATAATCAAAGACATTGAAGTACTCAACAAATTTTCAATAGGAAGCGACCACAGATTAATTCGAGCTAAGATACTTTTAATGGCAAATTGGAAAGAACAAAGATGATCCTAAAAACAAGAAAAAACAAATGCTTTCCCCCAGAAAACAACGAGCTGTATGAAGATACACTAACCAGACATATACAAGACTTGCAACATGCAAGACGAAATAGCAGATGTAGATCAAGAAAATGATGTCATAATGAAGGCTCTAAAAGAAACGGAAAGGGAGTGTTGCCAGACCGTTCTGACCCATAAAGAAATAAGTCAAAATACCAAAGAACTAATAAGTAAAAGAAGATAACTGACGGAAAAATACGGCTAAAACTACACAACAATGAAGAAATTAAATAAAGACATCCACTGGTCAATCCGAAAAGACGTAAGAGAAAACAATACAAAAGAAATAAATAAAATAATAAAGAAAACAAAAGTTTTGAGGCGAAATACGAACAACACAGGCAAAATATGTACAAAAAAAAACAAAGATGGAAACATTACTACTGATAGAACCAAAATCCTTGAGGTTGTCGAATTCTTTTATCGAGAAATGTATGAGAGCACCGACGAAAGGCAAGATCAGCCCCTCCCCAAAATCACAAACCAGGGATCAGAATGAATGCCAGAAATAACTCCATACGAAATCAAAACGGCACTTTTAGAAATGAAAAATAACAAATCCCCTTGCGATGACGGAGTAGTGATGGAAGCGATCAGACTAGGTGGAAATAAAATTATCCAGGGTTTGGCCAAGCTTTTCACCGAATGCATCTACCAAGGAAAAACTCGTTCTCAATGGAATTATGCAGTCATTACTTTATTACACAAGCAAGGAGATATACCAGATTTAAAAAACTACCGTCCTATCAGTTTGCTTTCACACATATATAAACTTTTCACAAAAATTATCAAAAAAAGACTGGACGCTAAATTAGACTTCTATCAGCCTAGAGAACAAGCTGGATTTAGATCGGGATACAGCACTAACGACCACTTACTAGTGATAAAGAACCTGATAGAGAAGACGCAGAATACAACAAACCATTGGCACTGATATTTGTCGACTACGAGAAAGCATTGGATACCATAAGCCATCAGAAAATGTTAAAAACATTGATAGAATGCCGAATAGACCATCGCTACACTAGCAATCAAATATATCTACCAAAATGCCACAGCTAGCGTAAAGTATAGTTTCCACCAGAGGAACATGAAGGAACTTTTGTGTTTCTGTTGCTTGTTGCTTAAAAATGTTTCGCAAAGTTCCTAAGTGTTTCTTCTTGTTTCGACAACAAATGTTGCATGTTTGCGATTGTTGGTGGTTTCCAGTTTTAGCGGTAAACTTCAAAAGAAATACGGCAACAACAGGCAACATAAACATATTGTTGTCTGAGTGGAAACAGATACAGCAACTTGTAGTGACTTGTTTTTGTCTAGTGCAGCTCGACGGCGAACGTGGAATAATTTATAGTCGGTCGGACGTGTGAAAAAATAGAAAAATGCCGTTCATGTGGACAAATGAGTTAGTACTCGAATTAATCGAAAACTATAAGCTTTGTGAGTGTTTATGGAATACAAAGCACGCCCAGTATAAATGTAGAAATGCGAAACACGATGCTTGGACAACATTGGCAGAAAAAACAGGCACAAATATAGAAGAAGTGAAAAGAAAAATGAAAAATGTTATTGCACAATTCTATAGAGAAAGAAAAAAATATCGTACGTTAAAAAAGTCGGGAGCCGGCGCCGTATTTATTTCAAAATGGTTTGCTTATGAAGTCTTGTTGTTTCTTGCGGGCAGGAACAAAGTTAGAAAATGTACTGAAAAAGGAATAACTACAAGTGAGGTACGTATTTTTTTTGTTTTATTTGTAATTTTTATACAAAGTTAAAAATTATTTTGCCATGGAACCATTCCTTCGGGTGACATAAAATATTGAGCAAATTCATCTCGAACTTGTTTAGCTTCCAACGTTGAATTACGTGCTTGTTTTTGCAGTGATGCAAACATATTGTTCTTTATTTCGTTTCTCCAAGAACCTGGGATCCTTTCGCCCGTATCTTTGTCTTCTGAATCAAAGGTGCCAGAAGGTGAGTATGACTTTCGGGAATGTAAACTGCTTCTCAGAAAATTATGGAGATATACACATGCAGCAACAACTAATTCCACTCTGTCGGGTTCAAGTAGCATGGGTTTTCTTAATACCCTGAACCTAGCAGACATGATTCCAAAAACGTTCTCAGAAATACGCCTAGCGCGTGACAAGCGGTAATTAAAAATTCGTTTTGAGGAACCTTTCTCTTGAGTGCCAGGGTAAGGTTTCAATAAGTTTGGTGATAGGGGAAAAGCGTCATCTCCTAGAAAAACAAACGGAACACCTTTTGTTCTTCCTGGCAATGGTTCTAATTCAGGCAAATTGAGCGTGTTTTGATATAACATTTTTTTGAAATGAGTACTGTCAAACACTCCACCGTCGGATATACGACCTTGGCTGCCCACATTAAGATACATCACCTCATAATTTGCGTTGGCCACAATAAATAACACCACACTGAAGAAGGACTTATAATTATAAAATTCACTGCCACTATGTTTTGGTGCTTGTATCATAATGTGTTTGCCATCCATAACCCCGGCACATTTAGGAAAATTCCAAAGATTAGCGAATTGATGTCCCGTAATAAGCCACTCCTCTCTACTCTGAGGCATCTGAAAAATTAAAAACCGGTAAATTTGTTTAATCAAAACTTCTCTCGCTTTAAATATAATTTGTATTTCATATTAAAAGAGTAAGAAGTAAAAATATATTTTTAATTTTCAGGGTGAAGATGATGGGTCAGACAGCAGTGCAACGGGCAGCGGGGAAGTTGAATCGCAAGATTCCAATATAGCAGACGAGGCAGATGCAGTAACTGATTCTTCTTTTATTGTTGGAGAGGCGAACAATGACGTCGACACTCTGAACAAAACTGTTGCTGCTATTACTGAAACACCTACAAAGCCTAATGAAAACCGAACCAGATCTCCAACGCCTTCCACAAGCAGCACTACAAAAAGTAAACAGGGACCTAGGCTCTTTAAAAGTCCAAAAACAATGAAGAAAAGACAAGCTAATGTGAAAACTGACGAACGACAGGAAGAGGCATATGTATTGCTGAAGCAGCTACAAAATAAAAAGCCACGTAATCGGTTCCAAATTTTCGGCGAATTAGTTGCTTGTAAAATCGAAAATCTTCAAAATGAAAACGCTAAAAACACGGTAGAGCATTTGATCTCTAATATTTTGTACGACGCATCTATGGGTAAATACGATCAGCCATTTCCATGTTATCAAAGTTGGCATACACCTTCGGCCAATAACAACACAGCAAGATATTATTCAGATAACCAGAACTATTACTCATCCAGTACCAATGATTCTGTAACATCACCAGCCTCAACAACACACACACCTATGCCATCCCCAAATAGCTCTTGTTATGAAACTAACTATCTTCCCCAAACAGAGACAAACAATTCGACACTCTCAAAAGAAAAGCAGCCTTGTAGAAATCTTCAAGAATCATCTATATCTGATGCGATACGTCTGGCCATGTCAGATGCAGGACTTGATGTAAATTACTGATAAAATATTATTTGTTAAAAAGAATATCTCTTTAATTTTTTAATTAGATTTTTTAAATTTTTTATTTAGAATTTAAATAGAATATCTTGTTAATTTTTTTCTCACACTTCAAAAAATTGGTTTTTATTAAAATTTAATAAAATGTCTACTACTAATTACATTATGTCATTTGATTGAAAAGCTGTATATCTACCGAGGTATCTACTTACCTTAAGTTTATCCTTCAGAACTTCAGCGATTACTTTACATACTTCTGGTATAATTCTACTAATTGATGATACCGAAATTTTGAACAAGTACATCAAGGAATGGTAAGAATCGCCTGTTGCAAGGAATCGCAGTGTGAGCAGTAGTCGTTCCATTGGTGAAATGGCTTGTCTATAATTTGTATCTTCTTTCTGTATTTTGGGGGCAATTTGACATAATAACCATTCAAAATCGGTGCTGGACATTCGTAAAAATTTTTTGACACAACCATTATTTTTATTATTTCCTATGTATACATCGTCTTTTTTTAATACATTGAGTAGATGCATGCCACCATATTCACTTCTATCACAGAGACTTGGTTTCACCCAACATTTGTGCTTTCTTTTTTTCTTTTTTGCCGACAACACTATATAGGCCGCCGCTGCTGCAGCTATTTCATCATCTTGATCCATGTTTACCAACCGCGGTGGAAACACTAAGTTGCTCTCTCTCAGTTATCAGAAACGACCGGAAACAAAAAGTTCTGTCAGTGGAAATAAAAAGTTTACATTTGTTGCTAATAAGTTCCTAAATTTACAAACAAGAAGAAACACAGGCAACAAAAATGTTGCTACATGTTGCTATTTGTTCCTCCGGTGGAAGCAATTTCTAAGACTATCTGAACAAGTAACAAATAAATTCTGTATACAGCGAGGAGTACGGCAAAGAGACACCGTCTCTCCAAAGCTATTTACGACGCTTTTAGAACATACTTTTAAAAAGGCACATCTTAACGTGCATGGTATCAATATAAATGGAGAGAAGCTCCGCCATTCGAGATTTCCTGATGACATCGTCCTTATAGCCGATCGTATGGATGATGCAATAATAATGTTTGAAAAATTATATCACGCTTCCTTGGAGGTGGGACTAAAGATTAATATTGTTACGATAAATGTTAGTCATACCGGTTCCCCGCTTATACCTGCTATTGGAAATTTCGAGACGAGGATGGAATAATACCGTTGGCGTCCCGACCGAATGTTAAAGAAGCCGGCGGAACTTTCTAGATAAACAATCAGGTATAAAACGGACGATTTGAGATTTAAAAGGGCAGAGACAGATCGAAAGAGCTGAGGGAGATCTATGTGCAGCAGTGAACGCATACTGGTTTTTGATGAAGATAATAAAAATTACATCTGTTGTTCATTTGGCACGTTTAAATCCAAGATGATTTTTGAATACTTCGGTTTCCATATATATAATATCGTATTATTCACATGTACCAAAATATTGATCCATTCGTCTGGCGTTTGTCCCATTTTAATAATTCTATTAAACAAATAAGTTAGCCCACTTGTTCCTGTTTCTCCTAAAACTGTTCACACTTCCCCTTGGTCCAACTGCTTTGTCTTTATTTACTTTACGAGTGAATAAAAAGCTTCAGGACTAATGCTCAAAACATTCATTCAAAAACATAAATCATTCCAGCATTGTTCCATTCTAAATCTTGTGGACTATTGTGTAGCTTTCAGCGATTTATTTTAATGGGTTTTTTATCCGGGTAACGTTTTGCGCAATTTTAGACCCGTACATAATTCAACTGACATTTTGGACGTGTGGTCGCTAAGTGAACTCTAGAGCAGATGAAAACTGACTCAGACGTATATATTAATATACTATGTTAATAATCTATGAACTAACCTCTAATTTTTATCGAAAACACACCTTCAGCGATAAAGCTAATTTTTGGGGATGAATGGGTGGGGGTGATGTGAACCGACTGCCGAAATTGTGCGATTTACCCCGAAGACTCTTTCTTTTAGAGTTTTCTTTAGTCTATTCGAAGCAGCCGTCAAAGTCAATATAATCCATGTCATCTGTCAAATTCAGCCCGATTTATGCGCCAGAGTTATGAAAAATTAGACATTTCGAATGCGCGCCACCCAGCGAAACCACGGCGGACATTTGAATGATTTTATATTCTATCAGAGTTATGGAAATTGGCTATCCTCATACCCAAACACTATGTAAATCAGGTTGGTTATCTTGACAGAACAATTAAGTAGTTGTCATTCTGTGTTGCACAAGTGAAGAGGTGTTTTATTCTCTCCCATTCCAGTATCCATATTTAATATATATTTTAATTATTATTATATTATTTTAATATATATATATATATATATATATATATATATATATATATATATATATATATATATATATATATATATATAATTGTACTCCGAAAGCTTTTCCAAAATAAATATCTCTAAATATCAAATTGAGAGTTTTCAGACAAGAAAATTACGCCTTCCACTTTTTGTGGCAGCAAAGAAATCTTATTGATCGATTCGTTTAGCTATTAGAAGACTAAACTATAAGAAGAAATTAATGTCTCAAAAAAACATCCAACAGAAGATTTCTGCAAATTGTACAAGCATATCACATAACAGACATTGGGCAAAAGCCAAATGAAACACTTCTTGGTGTAAAGTGTAGGATAAAGAAATAAAACAAATATTTGCGCCAAAGATACAAAATATATATTTTTTTTATTAATGTTCAATCAATTTACAGTAAAATCTTGGCGCGTAATAAAGTTTCATCTTGATCGTAAACAATTTTTTTACATTTTTTTTATTCATTTGTACTTAAAAATGACTTATGTCTATATTATACAAATCATGTAAAACTTGAATAAGATATTTGACAATATAGACAACATCCTTAACAACTACAATAAATCTATAACATAAATACTTAAACCTATTAACAAATATACACAGTTGCAACAGAAAAATAAGTGAGTCGACAATTTTGTCCTGAGAATAAAAGTCTTTAACGGATAACCGACAACAACCGCATCAGATACTTCGATTTCAGTGTCACTGTCACATGTTGACAGTGATATTGCCACACTGTGACATTTGACAACATTATTAACAGTGATACTAGCACATTGCGACATTTGACAGCGTCACTGTCACATTTTGATGGTAACAGGAATTAGAATATGTTGAATTTGTTTTTAAAACAACTTCGCTTTGGAATGCAGAGCTCGCTTTGTGTTTAAGGTAAAAAAAACTCTGAAAAATACATTTTCGATGTAAAAATGTCTTGCTTAACACGATGGTAATGTTACGAGTTTTGAAGTTTCCCCAATGAATGCCGCAAAAGCGGAAAAATGTGACAGTTCTTTCAAATAAATAGCCGTTGGGTTTAAATGGATCTAGAAACTCATAAAATTTGTATCAAAATATTATAAAGTATGTTTTTGAATCAAGAAGACAATTTGAAGAGGATAGGGTTTTAATTTCGATCATTAGAGAAAGATTAATTTCGGATAAAAGTCATAGTTGTCGTTAAAATCTGATTTGATTAGGCTGTTGTCGATTTTTCGCCTTTGCAATTTGTTTCAACGCCGGAAATACAAGCACAGAGCACTAGAATCTCGACGTTTAAAATATAAAAAATAATAAATATACACGTCATATTGACGTAAGTGTAACTGCTCACCAAACTGTATAATCAGACTTCCAAAACACTTCGTGTTATTGCTAATGTTAGTTTTTAATAATTATTAGGACCGGTTTAGACAAATTCACGGTAGCAGTCTATTTCGTTTAAGGTGCATCACATGGTAACTCACTGGATGTTGAGTGACAACTTTGACTAGATATGAGTCACATTAAAAGGAATGAGTAGAGCATTATAGCAGCAAGAGATACAAAGAAAAGAAAACTCCAAAGGTGAATATTCAGAGAGCCATAAGTGAACCAATTTAAATGTCCCACTAACGATACCAAATAGTCATTGAGACAGTAGTAAAATCTAAGATAATTGGGGGAGTTGACGAGGGAAGAGTTACATTTTTGAGGAAATAAAGCATACGATGTAGGACAATATCAAAAGACTATCTGCCAAATAAAATTGTTGATGAGGACTGCCTGAGAGAAATGGGCGGGGCTTGTAGTGTGGGAAAAGTCATGTTGTTAAGTAAGCGTGGGAAGGTGCCAAAAGAGATGATAGTCACATACAAATACTATGAAGAGGTCCAAAATATCTCCTAAAGGGAATTCGGTAGAAAATTCAAGGAAAAATTGATATATGACGAAGAAAAAAATATAAAAACCTTAAAATGGTCGACAAACACTAACAAAAGACGACAAAATAAAACTGTATTTGTGAAATAATATTGTAGATGAGGGATAGAAGGGAGAAATGGGTGAGCCATGTAATAAGAGAGGAGTCATACTGCTGGAAGCATGCTTAGAAGAGCTTCCAAAAGAGATATTGGATGATATACTACAATTTTAATTGTAACAATAAAACACTGAAAACTTTGTTTTTAAAAGTTCCACAAAATTTATTATAAAATCTTATCACTACAGCTGTTTCAGCAGAGCGCCTTTCTCAACTTGCGCTGTAGTGATAAGATTTTATATTAAATTTTGTGGAAGTTTTGAAAACAAAGTTTTCAGTGTTTTATTGTTACATAAAATGAATTTCCATCAAGTAACGGTCGAATCCATCAACAATTTTAATTATTACAAAACAACAAGCGCGATGGCAACAAATGAGGGGTTAAAAAATAATATTCTGTTAATAATTCAAGAAAAATATGGCATAGAACGAAGAAGAAAGAGATGATTATTAAAATGATAACCACCCATCGTATAATGACAGAACGGTAAGAAAAACAAGGATGTGACTGGCAAAAATGTTAAATAATATTGTTGATAATGACAGGGTGGAACATATACAGCATAAGGATATATAATACTGGGAAGAGGTGTAGGAAGGCACAAAAAAAGATAATTATATAATAAAGTCAAATTCCGATACAGTAAAATAACAAGAGTGATGATTTAACAATGAGCAATTCACGCGAGATCCAAAATATCACACCCGAGAAAAATAAGGCAAAAAAAAAGAAAATCGTTACAACCGTAGCCAATCATCGCAAAATTAGAGCCCGATAAGAAAAAACGAGATAATATCGTTTATAAAGACTGAAAATCATTGAAAAAAGATGATTAGACCCAAATGATAATCGAGTCCAGAATATAACTTGCTGATAATTCCAGAGAAAATCTAATACATAATAGGCAAAATGAGAAAATCATTACCAAAAATCTATGCATGCCAGTATAGGAAAAAAGGGATACATCTGCCTAAGAAAATCTTGTTAATAAGAATTGGTGGGGATATAAAATGGGAGAACTTTAATGCTAGCAGCAAGTTTAAGAAGCAGTAATAAAGAACGACGAATGAAAGACAATGACAGAGTTAAAAAGGGAAATACAACATACGGCAAAGAATATCCAGAACTATTAAAAGACAACAAAAAAAGTGAATTACAGCTTAGGAAAAAGAAAAATACCCCGCCAAATATTAAAGTGGCCAGTAAATATGAAGAAAATGATTATAATAGCAACCAACCTCTAAGAGGAGACGGATATAAGAAGCAAATGACCACATCTGTCAAAATATGTCACTATTATTAAATTACTTAATAAAAAGAAGTTTGTCTAAACGGCATTTCACGATTTAATTTATATATACACTTTGGCAACGAAAAAATAAAATAAATAAAAATCTTAAAAGTAACCCATTCGCCTCCCGTACTTCAAAAAAAAACAATGAACAAAAACAAACTATTTTCACTTAATTATCAATATATCACAATATTTTTCTCATTTTTACATAGTTATGGCGATATTTACATATAAAGGCCGATTTTATAAAAAAGATCAATTAAGATATACTACAGGGTTGCCATATTTCATGTTAACAAACGGTGCAAGAGATTTAGACGTTAATTAATATTTGATTGTGAAAGTAAGAGACAGTGTTGTAGTATCGTTAAAGACTCTGCACGGCTTGTTAGAATGAAGTATAGCAGTTGATATGACCGCTATATTCGCACAAGTAAATAGAGGCTAGACATTCTAAAAATTACTTCGAATATCAATAAATAAAAGTTGTTTATTGTATATATAAAAGTAAAAAGGATTTCTATAGTGTCTGGGAAAATAAACGTTTTAAAAATTAATATACATAAAACGATTCAATATTAGATATAGTTGAATGGTCAAACAAATTTACTGATGTTGATATAACCGATTATCTTCTAAAAGATACCTTAGTATGAAGTATAGTTGTTTATAGTGTAGATTGATGTATTATCTGATATTTTAATAGAACTCAACAGAATTCACGCTGCAAGTTAATCTACAACCTTCAAAAATATCAAAATGAGTATTCCCAGCTGTAAACTAGCTGATGGATGGCAGTACGAAAGTTTTTATGTTAAAATGTCTGTTCTATAAGTTGCGGAACCACGGAAATTACGTTGCCAAAGGAGGACGTTTTATATGTGAATATTGTTATCTTTTTGGTTTATTGGTCATATGTTACAAGACACATTTTTCAGAATACTATCTAGACATTTTATGGAGAAATAACATTATTAGAAACAAAAATAGAAGATACACACTTTAAAACATCAGGGAATTATAGAAGAATATCTCAAATAAACAAAAAAAAAAAAATAGAAATTACAAATTATTATCTTGAAAAATTACTAAAAATGCACCGAGAGACAAATACGACAAAAAACACTTTTGAGAAACAAGGGATAATAAAAAAATTATGAAAAAACTACTAGATATACATAAAAACATTGTAAATGTTAAGAAAAAAGAAGGAATTGAGACGTACAAAAATAGGTTATCGGTTGAAACTAAAAAATAGAAAAAAAAATAAACAAATAAACTAAATAAAAAAAAGTTTTTTCTTAGGAAAATCCTCAATATGTAATAGAAGGGGTTCTGTCGATTATCTATGACATAGTTCTTTGAGGATTTCCTGTTTGAGGCCAAAGAAATATTTGGTGACAATATTTTTCCGCTGAAGTGTAGAAGTTGAGTAAAAAAGTCACATTTAACAATGAATTACTAGGAAGATTTAAAATGACTTTGGCTATGATAGTAAATTAACTGTGTGTGTGTGTGTGTGTAATTGATTATATTTTTCCTGAATGCTTCTTTATTATTTCATCTACATACACTTATCTCTGCGCATGATAAAAACTAATTTTCTGTATCTGTGCATAACAAAGTACACTTTCTTTCCTGAATGCACACGAAAAAATGCACTTTCTTTTCTGAATACCAATAATAAGGCGCACTTTCTTTCCTGAATGCGCATGACAAAGTGTACTTTCTTTCCTGAATGCGCATGACAAAGTACACTTTATTTCTTGAATGCTTATGTCAAGGTACACTTTCTAAATTTATAGTCACATTTAATTGTTCTCTACTTTGAAGTTTCATGTTTAATTCATTGTTTGTAATTTGTTGTTGTTTGTTATCGTTCTGGAGACTTTCAATTTCATTCTTTAAACTTGCAATTATCAAGTTTAAAGAATGAAATTAGAACAGAACGATAACAAACAACAACAAATTACAAACAATGAATTAAACATGAAACTTCAAAGTAGAGAACAATTAAATGTGACTATAAATTCAGAAATGGCCAAAGCAGCCGAAAATATAGCAATGTTATTGGTACACTTTCTATCTTGAATGTACATGCCAAAGTTAACTTTCGTATCTCTATGCATAATACAGTACCGTACATTCTCTGTCTTGCGTGTGCAATGAAAAAATGAACTTTTCTATTTCTACGCACAATGTACACTTTACAATCTTGGAATGAAGTTTCACAGAAAACGTTGAATGACGTCTGGAAAAAACTGTGTCCTTTTTTTTCATCACTGACACTGAAATGGAATTGATGCCAGAGCATGATGAAGTTAGTAATGTTCTGTTGAATTCCCACAATCAGGAGCTGACAATAGATGACCTCATAGAAATGCACGAGGAAGAAGAGCTTGAGTGTTTGGATCCAGTTCAATCTGAGGATCAAATGATGGTTGGAAACTTGACTGAAGGCCTCAGTTTAATTGTTCGGGGTATTACTGTACCGTACATTTTCTGTCTTGTGTGTGCAATGAGAAAATGAACTTTTTTATTTCTACGCACAATGTTCACTTTACTAACTCTGTGCATCAAGGTGTCTATGTTAATGCCAAGAATCGATTTTAGCAGTATATTCAAATGATATCCCGTTACTTTGATGATACATTCAATACCTACTAAGACAAGCTTAACTTTCCCATTTCTGCGAATCACAAAGTACAATTTTCCTATTTTTGTGCGTGACAACGTGCACTTTTCTAGCTTTGAGCCGTATAAACTGCACTTTTCCATCTCTGCGCGTGAGAATGTTCAAAGTTGCCTTGCGCAGTATCGATTTTCATTGATAACTTAAATGTACTTCATTGCTTGGATGATAATTAAGCATTCTTTTGTTTAAAATTAGCGCCCTAGACAATTTTTGTTATATTTTAAGAGAAGTATCATTTTTGGCAAAAACCTGGACTAACTTGTTACGACCGTACTTCCCAATTTCTGCGTGTAATCACAATGTGCAATTTTCCGATTCTTACGTCTACAATCTCCACTTTTCTATTTCTGCGCATGACAAGCGTCACTTTCTCATCACTGCGTAGAATAAAGCGAAATTTTTCTTATATCTGCGCATAATAAATTGCAGTTTTGTGTTTCCTCGCGTGACAACGTGCACATTCCTACAACTGCGCATTCAAATCTGCACCTCTGCGCACGACCACGATGAAATAATGAATGATACTTCATTGCTTGGATAATAAATAAGCTCCCTTCCGTTAAAAACCAGCGTCATGTACAATTTTTGTGACCATTCAGAAGAAGAATCATTTTAACAAAAGTTTAGACTACTTTTTTACGAAGGTACATGGAAAAGATACACTTTTCTGTCTTACAGCGCATGAAAAGCCTCACTTTACCATCTCTGCGAAGCACAAAGTTCACTTTTCCTAGCTAGGCGCACGATAAAGTGCACTTTCCTCTCTCTGCGCATGACAAGGTCAGCACTTGCAACGCACAATACTGATTTTTTGCTATATATTTAAATGATACTTCAGTGTTGGGATGATAGATGACACCTTCCGTTTAAAAGACGTAACACACATTTTATAGTATCATTTTAAGCAAAAATTCTGAAACTTCTTCCTTTTCTATGAGCGTAGAACTTATTTTAATTGTTAAAAATTACAATCTTCCCATATCTAATGTAGAGACTAGATAATTGGGAAAATAATCAAATAAAGAACAATTCAACCTGCTAACAGATGTTACTTTAGCTATCAAATGCGTAGACAATCACCAAGAGGCACAAATTGTGTTAAAACTAATGGAAAATGTAATGTTTCATCAATAAAAAGCATGGATAATCACTCAAACGCGAAAATTCCGCTGAACTAATGTAAACGAAAGCATACGTTGTGGTGTTTGGTGCCATAGGAACTCATAGATCATGTCAAAGCGTCCAAAAAGTTGATCTACGTTAAAATAGAGTGAAAAACAGTGGTCCAGAAAGTGCCAAACTAGAAAAAATTGTAGAATATAGCACCTGACTCGATGGTAATCTGGTTCTAGGTTGTTATTGCTCTAAAAATTTCAAAAACGATATGTCAAATATCAGCAAAAATAAACAAAGCATAAAAAAATTGTAATTTTTGTTTTGAGCAAACAGAAAAGTAATGAAAAACTGTAAGTATTGGCTATCTGCAGCTTTGAAGCCCAAATTATCAAATCTCTACTGTACACTACAACTAACTTAACTTTTCGACAGCATTAACCTAGTTGTACAAACTTTTTTATTTGTTTTTTTTCGAAGTTTTTGATCCCTTTCAGTACCAGCCAATTGTTTGTCGCGTGATATTTACAATTACAGATATGCTCAATCATCTGCATACATTAGTATTATAAAATGATCATTTTATGGATTTTTTAAATATTTTATAAGGGCAAACTTATATAAAACCGTCTAGTTTTAGTAAAAACAGAGTATAATCAATGTATATAGCAATAGCACTACCCAGATCGGCTATATCATTAAATATTCCAAAAGAATCTTAGATATAAAAACAAGATACAATTATTGTCATCTTAATAGAGAAAAATTAATCTAAAAATATTTTTTTGTTTTAAATTTTTATATTTTTTTGGATTTTATTAAAATTGATGGTTATATATAGAAGGCACGCTCAGTTTGTCGAACCGTTTAGAACTAGTAAAACTGCCAGTGCAATGTTAGATTTGTACCTATTAATAATCACAAAATTACGCGTATTTACGGAAATTATGTAAGATCGGCAACACTGCAAATTTACGCACAATTAAGGAAAAATTGTAAAATTAGCAACACTGCTACAATTTTTTTACGGTTTCATTATCACAAATTTACGCATAATTACGGAAAAATTGTAAGATCGGCAACGCAGCACAGTCATTTTTACGGATTCTAAACGGTTTACGAACTGTTCGCGTCCAAATACACATTCATCAAAGACATGATTACAGTATCTTTCGTATATAGATACAAATATAATAATAGTTTACAAGTATTGAAAAAAAAAAATATGTACAAAATCTCAACCATCTTCGTGGCTGCAAAATCATTATTAAAAGATGCCACGGAACTCTAGCCAGATCCTCTATTTACTGCGAAATAGGATTTACCATATTGCACCCTCGACAAAAACCGATAAGTATGCGATATTGTCTACTTTTAAAATATATGCCCTGTGTTTGAGACGAAAATTTGTACATTAAAAAAATAGTTTTATTAAAATGAATTGTTGAATGTGAGGTCTATAAAAGTATAAAAGTTATATCCTGGCAAACAAATACATTTCTTTGTACGTATCGTGGATCGTTCCTAGTAATTATTTACCGAAATAATGACGTGTTGCAAGAGT
This sequence comes from Diabrotica undecimpunctata, assembly GCF_040954645.1. Lineage (NCBI taxonomy): Eukaryota > Metazoa > Arthropoda > Insecta > Coleoptera > Chrysomelidae > Diabrotica > Diabrotica undecimpunctata. The sequence continues at coordinate 4,529,110 of NC_092808.1, read as the reverse complement.
TTGTTATAGAAAACCTAGCTGTCATCTGTCAAGTTGGCAAATAATGACCAATACCTGGAAGAATTCCAACGACTATTACACACTCGAAAAATAGTCAATAAAGATTAAATTAAAGCTACCAAGAATGAAATAGATCAATAAATTTGTGACCGAAAATCAAACTGTCACTTGTCAAATAATGACCAAAATCGGAAAAAAGTATTTTAACCACGATGAATAAATTAAAATTACCAATAATGAAATACACTAAATGTATCACTAAATTCGTCACAGAAAACTAAACTATCATCTGTCAAGCTGTCAAAAAAATTAATTCTAGATGAAATTTAAATGATGAACCCAGCAAACCATCGGCATCGGGAAGAGATTTTATCATAGTCCATGATTTTATCTGTGTTGAACTTAAAAAAATGTACTACACAGATTTGATATTAGAAGATGCAAAATTAATGGCATTCTAGGGTTAAAATACTTTCTGAAACATTTTTCCTGTTTTTATATATATGATAATATCCTGATAATTTGTGATTTTAAGTTTGTACTGTCTATAAATAATTATAAAAACGACCCACAATGAAGAAATATTTAACTACACAATGAGAATCAATCGTAAGTACCGACTGTCAGTTAGCTGAATAACCTTTTTTATTCCTGGAACATTAGTCACCAATTCTATAAAGAAATTCCTCATAAAACACTAAGCTATCACAATAATCAACTGTCAACGAGAACGAGAGAACAGAAAATGTTCACAATTATTTATATAAAAGTATTTTCAAAGAACACCTGTCCAATTTGTGAAACAAAAGTTTGTTCATACCTCTTTGGTTGCCATTGTTTTTTTGATACCTTTTCACTTGAACGCACGATCTTAAAAAACATAAATAAAAGCTAGAAATAAAAAAGAGTAATAGAAAGAAAAACGGAAATAATAAAAAAAACAAATAAAGAATTGGCAGATATTTCTTGAAAATTTATTATTTTAAGTCTGAAATGGAAATAATAATCCAAACATGTCTACAAACGGAACGTTTTAAAGATTGTTTGCTACTTTACAGGGGCTAAACAAAAAGTATGCAGTCCTAAAACACATTATGAAGGTCAAAAAAGTACTGGTAGGTCAGTCAGAAAAGCATTATCAGTTGTATAATTTAACATTAGTGTGATTAATCATTAAGTTAAGTTAAATGATGTTCTTTTCGCACTTCTATAGGATATCAAAGGTATTTTAACGGTCTCAGATACCACACAAAAGGAATTTAATAAGAATTACAACAAGATCAACAACGATGACGATGAAGGGAGACAGTAGATGGACAAATTGTACGGTAAAGTTTCATTCTGACGGTTCTACAAGTTGTACTTAGCACAGATCTCCATGTTATAGACCTGGAGCTCAGATTCAGCAAACTGAGTTACTGTGGTCTATGTTCGCTAATAATGTGACACTAATTGGTCGGAATAAGTCACATGTAAGTGATTTTTCCATTCTAGCTGTTAGGACTATGTAGAAAATACACTAATACATATGACAGCTTCCAGTTTTCGAACTCCTTCAAGCTTGTGTCTGGACTTACACGACCAAATTAGACATTTGTCCAATAATAGAGCAGTACAGACTGTTTTCGTGGTTTTTATTAAGTTTTAGTAACGTAATCATTAAAAATGGCGAACGTGAGTCATTTTGTAATATTATTTTAGATTGGATCATAGGCAAGCAGTACACCATTTGAAAATGTATGCATCACTCCATATGTTTCTAGATTGTTGTGTGATTCTGTGAAAATAGCAACTGTTTAAACAGTTCACTCTATTTTTTCAGTTTCTGAGATTCTGATACAGTTTATTGACATCTGCCAAAATATTAGTCATTCATATTTTCCTTAAAAGACAATTTGACAATTTTAAAGGTTTTATGTTACTCAGTATGTTGTTAAAAACAATAAATCGTTATTCTTCACTGTGTAAGATAATTTTCACAATTCAACAGTTGACATTTTGAAACGGTACGAGAAAATAGCAAAAAAATCTAGGAAATTTACGACAAAGGAGTTTTCAAACGATGTATTACTTGCCACATGATCCTATTTAAAATAATTTCACAATATGGCTAGTGTCAGTCATTTTGAATGATTAGGTCATTGAACTTTACAAAAAAAAATGAACTTAGTTTATGAAATAGTTTAGAAAACAGTTAAGATTGTAGTTTTTTTATTGGCTTTAGTTTTCGACCAAGTTTTTTCGTGACTAACAATTCAAAGAATTTTCCTAAACAATGTTGGCGTATTCAGACTGACTCATCGGTATTTTTTTTATATAATTAACGGTTAATATGTCGATTTTTTTATTAATTTTTATTCCGATCCAATTTTTTTGGTACGACATATTAACCGCAAAAACAGCGTTTAATTAAATCAATTCAAAATCATTTTATAATAAATCAATCACTTACGTCGATTTCGAGTTACTGAAAAATTACGAAACGATAGAAATCAAAAAAATTTAACACTTTAAGATATAAATAATTTCAATCAATTACAAAATATTTGTTTGTCGGATACGAGAGGATTTGAAAGTATCAGAAATTCTTTAAAACACTTGAGATGTTTGTGTATAGAGATGAAGGTAATTGTATATGAAGTGCAAATAAAGTAACTGCTTCGATTACAACCGATAAAAGCGGAACCATCCATTCAGCATTTAAAAGTAAAAAAAGAGGTTATGTTAGGTTAGATGCAAACGAATCATCTAAACAATGTCATGATCGTAAAAAATTAAGTACTGTTAAAACGAAACACTACTCAATGATTATACACAATTAAGTACTCTTCATATTTAAATATATGATAGTTTTACCGCTTTCTGATCTCTCTTACAAAATCATTTGCTTTACACTGTTCATTTTCGGACGAATTTTCGTCTAAACGCCGGGCATATAAAGAAAACAACCCATACGACAGACTCTTCCTTGCGCTAAAAACGATTCAACCGAAAAAAAGATTCATTCTACCCTATAGATACCCATAGTCGTTATTGCTTCATTGGTTTTTTGCGTTTCATCGAATTGTTGTGGAAACTGTTGTGATTGGATAGGTGATTGTGTCCATTGACGGCGTGATTACTCTTATACGCCTTGTTCCGATACGAAGAGACGCTTCTAGGCTTCATGGCGTTTTGGCGGGGAGGGGTGTAGTTGATGTTCGGTGAATTATCCCTGGATGGTACGTCTGAACCCTGGAAGAAATCGGTGACTATAAATATATTTCAATAATGTTATGTAAAAGGAGATAATATCTATTGCAGTGACAAAAACGGTAATAAGTCCACATTGTTGTACAGAGAAATTAAAATTAATTTGAACAAGACTTTGATAAAATCAGTTGTTACCTTCGCTGTTAAAACCTGGGGCGTGATAAAGGCAGACGAGTACTTTCTTCGAATTTTTGAAAGAACAATACCTTGAGGGAGCTACCGGTACTAACACTTGGTAGTAGGGGTTAGTAAAGTTGAGGAAAGACGCGTAGCTTGCACACGTGGAAAAAATGCCCTCGGAAAGATTCCAATGAAAAATTTTATACAAAAGAATGAAAGAGACATGAAAGAAGGTAGACCAAGGAAACGATGGCTTCAAGACGTGAAGCGTCTTGCGAAGAAGAGAAAAACTTAAAAGAAAGCAAGAAAGTAAAGGCTACCAATAAACCATAAGAACATAAGACAGTCTTAGCTGGGGAACATGGAAGATTATCTAGGGACATCAGAATCACTTTGACCACCTCTAAGCCCGGATTTAACTGCTTAGAGAATCTTTGGGAAATTCTAAGAAAGAGGTGACTTAACTTAAAAGTTTTGGAGGGCATAGGCAAGATAATGGGGCTCTATGTAGCTCAAACTATAACAGCTTATGTAGAAATTAAGAGGGAATGGTTCTATCGAGCTCAAAGTCTGGAGTTAACTGCAATAGAGAATCTCTGGAGACACTCTAAGAATGTTATTACCCCAGAGACTTTCTTAAAAGTTTTGGAGGATGTAGGCAAGAAAAACCGAGGAGAAGTATATTAGATAAATGGATGATATAATATCTAGGGAGAAACAGCAGTAAATAGGTAGGAACTGTATCTGTACTTAGTCTGTACATATTTTCTACCAATTTACTGCTTCGCGTAGCTTATTTAGATCCATAAACTTTTGTACAGTTAATATCGTCACCCCAGTTACTTTTTGGCACTTCTTTGACTTTATAGGGAAGTTTATATTTATGATTGTATTTAGAAAAGCTTTGACAAGAAAAAATAATGACAACTGACAGTAAATGACACTTTATTCATTATTAACTTTCAATATTAAAAAAAATCAACTAGATATTATGAAATTGAAATTTCACTTACGGGAGACATCCAGAAAATAGGAATACAAGGGCTGGGTAAACTATAGGGACTTTCGAGTTGGGGTGGTGGTGTGTAGGGGGATTTCTAATTATCAAAATAGCACTCTTCGGTCCTGAAAGAATTGTCGTTGCAGCAATCTAACATATCAATGAGTTCGCCTTCTTTTGTAAACCTACGGATCAAAGGTAATGGGTTCGTTAAAATTGGTCAGGGTTATTTAAGGAAAGCTGTACCATACCACCACCACAAAGAAGAAAGAAGTGGGAGACGGTACTAAGTTGGAAAAGAGATAGGAATAGACATCCTTTCATGTAGCCATGTAGTTTCAGGGTAAAATTATGTAATGGTTTAGAAATTTTTGAACATTACAAACAGAAAGTGAATAGTTTTTCAACTCAATTGTAATTGGTGATTGTCAGTATTTTCCTGGCGGAAAAGGAGTCCCAAGAGATCATTTGAAAAATAGACAAAATAAGAAGAATGATGACTTGTGGTGTACTTTGTACCATTCAGTGCATTCAGGTTCTTGCCAATGTCGTTTTTGTTGCGACCTTGTGACTAATCCATTTTATTTCCCGACCTGGTACCTTGGGATTACCATATTTTTATTAAAGTGTGGGAATGATTAGAGGAACAGCGCTTTTTTTTTCGAAGGCTAACATGGAAGATAGGCAACATAAAGTTCAAAAACCCAACAAAATGAGAAGTGTATACAATGAATGCTTGCAATTGGAAAGTCGAGACATAAAACCGCCAAAATGACGAATTTCCAGAGACAAACGTAAATAACTGTATCATTTTCATCAAGGACAACGTGGAAAACTGCATCCTATTATTAATCTACAAAATTATCACTTTGTACTAGCTAAAAAATTGAACAAAAAATTTAACCACATACGAGGGTTGAGTGAAAAGTTCTTGGACTGGAAGTGAAAAAATTAGTATTTCTTCTCCTAAAAACCACATGTCTTCTTCAAAGGTGTTTCCTGTTAGTTCAATAAACATCGTTCAACGTTTTTTTAAAATTACCGAATTCTGTCCTTGATGGGAGTTTTCAAACAATATATTTAGTGGTACTACCACCTCTTCATTTGATATAATTCATTTTTCAGACACAAATTTCTTACACATAGGGGCTTACAAAGTCGTAAGGAATAAAATCTGGTCGACAAGGAGTGTTTTGCACAAATTTATACTTCATTTGAATCAAGTTCAATAAGTGTCCTCAATAGTTTCATTATCAAAGCTCCCGTGTGTGCTTCAATTGAATTAAGTTTATAAGTTTCTCTATATTTGCATTTCTCCCGTGTGTGCCTCGTATTGTCATGGGAAAAAAATAATATTTTTCAAGTTTTTTCGCTATAATTCTTACACCTAACTCACCAAGAAACTTGCCCAATAATCGTTTGACCTTAAGATGGATAGTCAAATAAAAGAATCCGTTTAGAGCCAGAAAAATACATGCCAATAACTTTTCCAATAGATTTTTTTTATAGATTAATACTTTCCAAATTTTTTTTGCCGTATCACTAGTTTGTATTTATCATTGTTATGATTAAGGCCTTTAAGTGGTGAACCAACTTCAAATCCTTCCTAAAATGGACAAACGCTGTTAAAAAAGTCGATTCCTCGTTTATTTGTAATAATCTTGTTCTCGATGAAAGCTTTCTAGTATGAGGTTCTTCTTATAACTTGTTTTTTTTAGTATTTCTTCAGAGATGATCACAGTATATTCAACACTTTTATAGCACAGTAGTTTTTTTTCTGAGAACTTTTCCCGTCGCCCTCGTAATCGAGTAAATTTTATAAGCGCCTTACTTCTGAACTCGCAGCACTTTCTTCGGTACTTGATCCAGTTGAGCCGACGCTGGAAGACCGCGAAGACCTCAATCTGATGTTATCTTCGAGCCGTTGCCTTTGTAGGATCACGTGGTCTTTCACCTTGATTATTCTCTCGAGGATGGATTCGCACACTAAGTTGTGACTGTATGGTTTGTTGATTTCGATGAGAAGAGTCTGGTAGGCCCATTCGAACGCCCTCTTTACCTAAACATAAACAATAACATATTTAGTAAGTTAATTATTGGTGGGCAAAGCGAAATTTAAAAAAATACGAGGTGTGGAAATTAAATAACCTGCTGCAGGTTATTTAATTTCCATACCTCGTAATCGTTTAATTAATTAGTACTGCGTATCATTTTTAGAGGAAAACTGTTAGAGCTAGTGAATTATCCAAACGGTTATGAATCATGTATGCGCATGAAGTTCAAATTTATGCTTGGCATTCTTATACTAACCGTTTTAAAAATGTCGACATTTGATTTAAGGAGACTAAAGTGAATGATGGACATCGTGTGCGTACATACGAAAGTGGTATATAGTACAGTCAAATTATATTTTCGTTTCGAATTAGCTTATTTTGGTGGCAAAAAACTGTGTTCTGGATTTAAGTTGGTTAATTTTATTTCTAAGTTTTTACTTTTAGTGAAGTAGTCAGTTGAGTTTTTTATCTACAAGATAAGCAATTTAGAATTATTATTATTAGCAGTTGCAAAAATTTGGAAAAAACTTTTAACTTATTAAATTACAATGAGTTTTAATGAAAACAAATAAAATGGGAAATTAAAGTCACATTCAAAAATGAAACCTACATCCACAGTTCCCATACAGTACCAAAGACGTGGTCCAATGGCAAAAATAAATGAGGAGGTGTCAATCAAAATCAATCATGTCCACCTTAAGAAGTTTTAGGGAAATCGCAAAAAACGTATTAGTAAATAACCTTACATGAAAAATCGGATAAATTAGCATATATCATTTTATTTATTGAAATTAACTGACTCTTAGTAAATATTTCAAATCTGAAGGTATAAATAAACCTGTAAATACATTTAAAAAAAAAGGACATGTTCTTATTTGATTGGACTTTGAAAAATATCTTTCCACAAAATATAAATGTTTAAATGTGTAGTCCAATGTCAGGTTCTAGACAATCACAGGATTCGTCCACTTCGTCAGCATCAATTTCGTCGTCCTGGACTTCACTATTATGGTCTTATACCAAGATAAAAAGTCATGTTTCTGCCAGTCATCACCATACATTTTCACAAGTAACGTCTCCACGTCCTTCTTCTTAGCTGCTTTCACTATATTGCTCAGTGGAAGTGACTCTACAGGGAGTTGAGAACGACCTTGCAGAATGTCAGCCTTTTTTTTGAGGCTTGTTGTAGGTTTCAAAATCACTTTCAAACCTAAAATTCTGTGCCGATTTCACTTTGATAACAGTAAGTTCTTGTCCATTGCGTTGACAGCTTTCTCTTTCCTCACAAAAATCCTCTTCTTTTCAGATATGATTTCAACGTTTTTAAATCGTGTAGCCAAACTTTTAGCATCAATCAATCCCCAATCCTCTCCAAGTTTCCGTACTTCTCCAACAGAACTATATACATTGGAGTACTCTTCCTTTGTTGCAATGGTAGGCTGCTTCCTGAGTAACTTTTCAACCCTTCCGAACACCCCGATCAGCGGGGAGGAAGCTATGCCCGCGAACAGGGTATTTTAGAACAATCTCCTCTAAAGCATTTTGCACTGATCCTAAGTAATACACTAATGTGTAAACAACGGCATTGTTTTTGTTTTGACCGGCACACCCATCACAGAACAGAGTCAGTCTTGTTACATTTGAAAAATTAGCGGAGTTCAAGAAATTTATAAGTGCAGATGAAACTTCGGTCGCACCCCTTCCTGCAAGTTCTTCAGTCCATACGTAAAATATGGGGTTTTGTGCGTTTGATGCTACAATGCAAAAAGAGTAAAAACTTAATTGTCTTTTGTAGAACGCGTCTTGAATAGGAGTTTTGGGAAGTGCTTGAATTGCTGGAGATCAAACAGAAAGTAACCCCATTTTCTTTGTTTTCCTTAAGAGCCCATAAAAAGCATTAGCTCTTAATCTGTGTATTCTTTTCTCCATCATAAATTGGTTGACCACTACCAAGTCTTTCACAGCTTTAGCCTTCTCAATTTTCAGCTGAAGATCTATTTTATTGCATGTACTGCAAACGTCAGAAGCTGGTGATGAAAATCCGATATTTAATTCATTGAAAACTCTCCTAAACATAGATTTCTTAACTTTAAGATTATCAAGTACAGAATCATTGTATATAAGCAACAACTTCTTAATGTTTAAGTCTGCACCAAGATAAATCCTTTTCGATTTTTTTCGATTATAGTGGCTTTCTTTTCCTCTTAAATTCTCAAAAAAAGGCGGACTGATTCCTTGTTCGCAGCAGATTTGTGACTCTTCCTATCGCCACCCCTCTGATCCTTAACAACCTTTCCCTCTTTCACCTTTTTAGAAATATTAGTCAATCTTGTTCCCTTCACCATGGTAATATGCATGAAAAGTTTCCTACACACAGGTATAACTTTACCGGTTGATGAAAGTATAGAATATTGTACACTAAAACTTTTAGCCTTTGATTTTTCAGAGGTAGGCCTAGGCCTTCGCCGCTTTATGTTACGTTGATTTATCCAACTGGCAATGGTGTTATCTTGCGTGTTTTTGTCAGGTATTTTGTAGAGGATATTTCGAACAAAAATAGCATCTATAGGCCTAACTAATGCACATTTCATACCTTTGTTCATGTGTTTACATGGAACAAACACACGACATCCCACTGGAGTACTGTATCGCTTAAGCTTTGGCTCTAGTTTTTTTATCCACAGTCTTTTTATTTTTACGAGATCCTTCATTGGCATCGCCCACTCTCACCAAGTTTTCTTCATCCATGGAAAATTTCAATTTTATTTAATAAAACTACTATAATAATATTAAAATTAAACCACAGTGCAATACAAACTCAATACTTGCTATTGACATAACCTAGAGGGAAAACACAGACAATGTGTTGACATGGTCAAATCACGTGACCAATCGGGGCACTCCTATTAGCTGAATGGACATGTGGTGGTATGATTGAAACCAACTGTGGACATGATTTCATTTGATTTGGGAACCAATATTGTGTATTCATTTTAAACAGGACATGATTTTTTTTAACCGAAACCGAAAACACCATAGAATAGGATTCACTCTTTATATTATGAAACAGCTGCTAACTCACAGCTAATTTTTTGATTTTTATGGACATGATTGATTTTGATTGACACCTCCTCAAATGTTTGATATCTCCACTGTCCCAGGGAAGACGTCTCATCATTTTACATGCTGGAGGTGGATCGGAATTTGTACTTAATGTGTTCTAAATACCACAATGTACAGATAGATCCTAGCCCAAATTTTTCATGGAAAAAAGTAGCTATGCAGCTATGGCTAAAGGAACGAGGTATTTCTTTAAAACTCGAATTTTATGTATTAATTAAAAAGCATAAACTATGTTATAGAAGATATATTATTGACACACTTCTAGCGGAGCATGATATTTTGACAATGCGTCTACCATCTTACCATCCGGAGCTGAACTCAATTGAATAAATATGGGTACTAGTAAGGAATTAAACAGCAGTCTGTAATGTCTCATTCAAATTAGTTGATGGCAGCTAACAGAAGACAAGTTGCAAGAAGTAAAAATTCAAAACTGGCAAAGCATTTGCTCCCACATAGAGCAGATGGAAGAATATATGGAAATAGAGCATATTATGGACAAAGTGCAAGGTTTAATAATCAATGTTGGAGAAGATACCAGTGAGAGTGAATCAGAACTGTCTGACAATGAATCGGAATACAATAATTTAGGTTGTCAAATTTTACATTAATCAAAATTTTAGTTTTAATAGTTTTTATAATTATGTATTTAATATTTAAGATTTAAACATAATTGTAAACAATCTCACAGCTCACAGAAAAGAGAGAGAAAAGATTGTTTTTTTGTATTTTCTTCAAACTATTTAAACAATAATTGTCCTCCCACTTTCTCTTTCTGCTCGTGAAATGTGACTGAAATCAAGTTTGCAACGACTGTTTTAAACATGTCTTCTTTCATTTTGTTTTTAACTTTTTAACGTATGTATTAATTTTCAAAGTGTCTTTTTAAACAGTACCATTTTTAAGGGTACTTGCAATTTCAGTACATATCATGTTTAACGTATCATCATTTAACGTTGTTGTTTATGCCACGAATCTTACATTCGGGTAAGTTTTTTATAGCTTTTTTATGCATCATTCAAATTTTTACAACATAGTAATTTTCTTTGTAGACCTTGATAAAGGTGGCAAAAAACCACCGAAAGCTTGGATTCAGAATAAATAGTACGCCTTAGCAAAGCGCTCTATTTTTTTTATTGAATACCACACCCAAAAAGAAAAAAGTATTTACATTTATATATATATATATATAAAATAAAGTTTTATTTTGGGGTTGCAGTCATTAATAGGGCAGGAAAGTGAAACGCTTTGTTCTTTATCTAGCTTTCGCAAAATTTATTTGCTTCTTCAGGATATGCTAAAATATGCTGAATGGTACAGAAAACCTATATTTAGTAACAGATTTATTAATTATCATTCACAACATCCACCTCATATGAAAATAAATTTGATATGGCTTTAAAAAACAGAATAGTCAAATTATCACACATCAATAACATCAACAAAGGGTTATTAGAACTTAAAGACATTTTATTAGAGAATTCATACCCAATTAAAATAATTAACAAATTTTATTTAACAATCCTAATAATAGAATGATTGACATGAATCAAACAAGAGAACCAAATCAACAAATCGTGCAATCTCAATTTACTTTCACATCACTACCTTACATACCAACATTAACACCCAAACTAACTAAAGTCTTTGCTAACTATTCTGATATTAAAATTGCAACTAAAAATGTTAAAACATTAGCATAATTGTATACAAAAACTAATCACCTATTAGCATTATGGAAAGCTAAAATGTAGTTTATATAATACCCATGCGAAAATTGTGATAAGTCATACATCGGACACACATCTAGAAATCTAATAGACAGACTAACATCACATAAAAGTGACCTTAGAAATAATAAAAATACGTGTGCATTAATAGATCATGCAATTAATAAAAATCATTCATTTAATTTCAATGAAACTAATATATTAAGACGTGAAAACCAATTAAATAAAAGAGAATTCTTAGAAATGGCATGCATAAATAAATATCAATGCGTTAATAAAAAAACTGATATTGATAAACTAAGCAATATCTATAATTACATTCTGTCTTACGAAAATTAATACTATAATTTTCTAATATTAGATTTTCTGACTATAAATACTATAATTTCAAAAAATTTAAATATTCATATTTGGCGCCACTTTGTACGTAACCATAATAACAATCAAGAGCTAGTTATCAACAACAAAAAATATAATAAACAGAAACGAGTGTCTTTCTGACATAAATCAAACATCAACATAATCAATGTCATAATGAATTTGTACAAAATTAAAATATTGTACTTACATAACTAGATAATTTTAATAAGTTAAGTTTTAATGTTTTGTAAATTTGAAAATTTAATGGATTAACCTCATGTTGTAAGTTTTTATACTAGTTTTATACAATGCTATTTAATTTTAATTTCATTGTATTTACTGATACCATATTTTAGCATATCCTGAAGAAGCAAATAAATTTTGCGAAAGCTAGACAAGAACAAAGAGTTTCACTTTCCTGCCCTATTAATGACTGCAACCCCAAAATAAAACTTTATTTTACATAACGTGTCAGTCAATAATACCTAACTACTTTATATATATATATATATATATATATATATATATACTATATATATATATATATAATATATATATATAAGAAATACTGGATATTATTGACTGTCGATATGAACAAACAACACAGTTTATTAGGGCTGCAGTCAGTAGGTTTGGCCGGGATGTTATAGAAACACTCTTTTGACTTTTGGTCGAGCTTTCGGAATTCTTTTATTCCTTCTTCAAGACACTGTAATTAGAAGAAAGTATAAATATTTACAACATATCTTAAATTGTCATTACAACTTACTAGTCGTTGAGATTATTTGTGTAAAGCTACGACACTCAACATTAAAAACACACATATAAAATATAACATGTAAAATACTGGACAAAATACATTTTAAAATTTAGTTGGAAAGTTAAAATTTTGTTAGTGACATCTTTTAATGGTGTGTTTTGACTGATCCATAGAGAACAGAAAAAAAACAAAAATAGTGTGATTAAAAGGTAATTAGGAGTTCTTGCTATTATATTAATGGAAGTAGTATATTAAACCTGTCTTGATAGTATGCAACATGTTTTGTATGCAGGTGTATTATGGTGAGTTTTGTCAGACAAAACATCAAAAATAAATAAAGATTTACTTTTACATATACTCACCATAATACACCTGCATACAAAACATGTTGCATATTATCAAGACAGGTTTAATATACTACTTCCATTAATATAATAGCAAGAACTCCTAATTACCTTTTAATCACACTATTTTTGTTTTTTTTCTGTTCTCTATGGATCAGTCAAAACACACCATTAAAAGATGTCACTAACAAAATTTAACTTTCCAACTAAATTTTAAAATGTATTTTGTCCAGTATTTTACATGTTATATTTTATATGTGTGTTTTTAATGTTGAGTGTCGTAGCTTTACACAAATAATCTCAACGACTAGTAAGTTGTAATGACAATTTAAGATATGTTGTAAATATTATACTTTCTTCTAATTACAGTGTCTTGAAGAAGGAATAAAAGAATTCCGAAAGCTCGACTAAAAGTCAAAAGAGTGTTTCTATAACATCCCGGCCAAACCTACTGACTGCAGCCCTAATAAACTGTGTTGTTTGTATATATATATATATATATATATATATATATATATATATATATATATTATATATATATATATACGAGAGGGTTAATGCGAGTGAATAATAAAAGTAAAATGTATTTCCGTGTATGAATTGGTATCAATAGACTGTTATAACTTTAATTCTGATGCCCTACGTCTTCAGACAGTCGGGTAGATACAAATTCATACACGGAAAGCCAGCGAATGTGTCCTGCCATTTCCACTATTCTAGTGTAAGCTGCACAAAGCGCCACCTATTTGGTAGCCTTAAACGAAAACGCCTGTCGTTATCTGTCTTTTTGAGCTCTACGAAATGTGTAAAAGATTTACAAATTTCAGCAAGAGCTTTGCCACGGCTTTGATGAACTGAGACGCCGAATATATAAATATATTTTATATGCACAGATATTTTCACGGTCATAACCGTTTAGATAATTCTCAAGCTCCATAACTACCATATTGCAGCGAAACCGGTCCTATTGCGGCCTTCAAGAGAAAACAATTTGAAACATATTTTGCATAATTCGGTCTTTAATCATTAAATGCTGTCTTTCTCGACGATATAATAACAATAACCTAGTTAAAAACAGTTAACAGTTTTTTGATGTAAAAAGAATTAAAATAACAACTTACCGTCAATACACCATAACTACTTCTACCAATATCGTTTGAAGGTTGCAGGGGGTCTTCTATACACAACATACTAGGTCTGTGGCCGTCGACCATCTCCTTCTGCATCTCCTCCTTGTCAGATACTTTCCTCCGTCTCGTATCCGAATGCCAGTCTTAATATAGTTGAATTTCCTACCGTACAGCTCGAAGAATTCTATCAAAAGGACCCCGACGTTAAGGTGGCCGTTCTGACGATATCCTGTCTGGGATGCAGCTGCAGAAAACTGATGCACATCAATATCAAACTATAACTCGAAATACCACCGGTAAAAACTTCGTTTAAGTCTCTTTGAAAAAGGAATTGTTTCAGGACATATACTAATTTGGGTAAAACTGGGAATTTTTCGATGAAGTTCTTTATGAGTTCGCCGATTTGACTCCGTTGCACATATTAAAAGAAATGTCCCACTTTGATGTCTGTTTTTTATCGGTTAGTTTAACGATGGGCACTGACGCTTTATCCAACACTTTTATACTGTCCTGCACAGCGATGTCCTTTTCTAAAAATTCTTGTTCTAGAGTTCTTAATGGGAGATGTGACCATTTTCCTAAAATATTACCGCATTAAAAATCATATCAAATTGTAACTGATGTAAACAAATGGAAGCGGAGACAAAATCCGGCAATCGGCTCCAAATTATGACCCAAAATCAAACTAGAGTTGCGCTATAAAATTTTACGAATAAAATTAAAAATTTTTTGGTAAGTGCCGAGAATTGATCCGAGAACGTTCTGCTTGGTAAGCTAGCATCCCAGTCACTGAACTATAGTCGCCATTAATAAGATAAATTAGTAAACATGAAGTAAATACGAGGATCCTTCGTTATGAGGCTCCCACAGTGAGCATCATTGGTAGACATTATATGAATCGCATAGTATCAAAATCGCCAAAAACGCCATTTTTCCAGTTTTGAGATATGTACTCCCCTGGATTCGTCTCAGTAATACCTTAGCCCAGTCCGGTTATGCAAAAATCATCGATTTCACAGTAAAATTTTTCGCAGATATCTAAAGCTTTTAAGGCAGGTAGATGACGAATAGATGAAAAGTACTCGTATTTTTTACCTTGCGTTTTTTTTAAACAATAATTTATGGTCACAATTTGATTTTTTGTCTATAAGTTTTTTCCCTTATATTTTACCTAAACAATATTTATATCATTTTTTATATCAATAATATCTTTATTTTCCCGTTTTTTAAATTAAAATTGATAAATAATTTACGGATATATTTGCAAAAAGCAGTTTTTTTGCACTAATTTATACATTTTATTAATTTTTTTATTAGCAAAATAAAATGTTATTAAATGACATTTGAACATCGAGGAATTACCGTCTTTTAAATTTGTGCGAAATTTCCCCCGATCGACCAAATAGTTTAAAAGTTATTTAATTTATTTATACCTGACACTAAATATTTAAACTATTGAACTTGCTCTATTAATGATGCTAGACACATTTAGCAAATTCATAGGATTCTTTAAGACTCAAACTATCTCAGAAGTTAAATGCATATTGCGTTTTCATCGAAATTATTTACAAAATAAACGTTTGAAAAAGGGGTATATTTTTTACTTATAAACAACTGTAATAACTTCTATATTTTCAAGCTACAGACTTGTACGTACAACCATTGGATAGCTGGTAAAAAATTCACATTAAAAAAAAAACCTTCTATGACAAATAGGAACGAAGTTAGGGACTATTTTTTTAAAAACCATATCTCCATTGTTTATAAACATTAAGAAGTAAAACTTGCACAAATAAGTAACAAACACTTGTACTTGTATAAAAACTTGTAACAAAGTAAGTTTTTACGGTAAATTTCAAATGGACTTAATTTTTCCGAGGTTTTCCATATTTCCCGGCCAGTGAAAACTATGTAGTTATTCATATTTCGACAAGCTACCCCAGATTAAAAAAAAAGAGGTTTCTAGCTGCAATGGAAGCCGAGATAATGTAAATTTCCTACGTGTTTCAATTTGAAGTTCCGATCTCGAAAAAAAAAAACGGAGCTGAAACAGTTATCCCCTCCACTTTCCTATGTCGATCTTTCGAAAGTAACTTCGTTTCGATGAGCTGTAAGTTTCGAAAAATTGGATGAATTTTATAGCTATAAGTTTCAATATAAAGTTTAGATATTCATTGAAAATTTTTGCAAATTTTACTTCTTTTTTTTTCTACTTTATAAACAATGGAGATATGATTTTTTTAAAAAATAGTCCCCAACTTCGTTCCTATTGGTCATAGTTTTTTTTTAATGCGAGTTTTTTACCAGCTATCCAATGGTTGTACGTACAAGTCTGTACGTCCTCGATGTTCAAATGTATTAATAACATTTTATTTTGTTAATAAAAAAATTAATAAAATTTATAAATTAGTGCAAAAAAACTGGCTTTTTGCAAATATCCCCATAAATTATTTATCAATTTTATTTTAAAAAACGGGAAAATAAAGATATTATTGATATAAAAAATGATATAAATATTGTTTATGTAAAATATAAGGGAAAAAAACTTGTAGACAAAACATCAAATTGTGACCATAAACTATTGTTTAAAAAAAAACGCAAGGTAAAAATACGATTACTTTTTCATCTATTCGTCATCTAGTAACCCCACCTATGTCTTAAAAGCTCCAGATATCTGCTAAACATTTTTCGACCTTTTTTTTTAACCAGACCTATCGACTGGTAGTAAATTCTGGTAAAGACTAGTTCAGTAATAAAACAGTCAAAATTTTGCATAAAAAACATCACAGTTTGCCTTCCGTTTCACAGTAACCTATGTTTTGGAAGATTTCCGTATCAAAACAAACCAATGTTGAGCCAATCAGGAGACTTTCTTTCATTCATGTGACCTGAATATCGTAAACAACAAACATGGCCAATTCACTTTAATAAGTGCTTGGTTATTTACAATTTTTTAGCATTTAATAGCACATTAATCGAAATTTAAAAACTTTTAAATTAATACAAAAAATGGATATTTCACCCGTGACAGTAACACCAACTAAATGCCGAAAAGAATTAGACAACCTGAAAAATGGAAATTTAATGTTAAGAAACGTCTCAGGTAAGTGTACTATTTATAACAGTATGGCTTAAACCTCTATTTGAATGTAAAATCTCTTGTTTTTGACCCACCAATTTTTCAGATATATCCGAAAAGTACCAAAACAACCGCAGTGCAGCACAAATCAACAGCTTTTGAGAGCAGAAAATTACAACTAAGTAACTTGCAGAAGTCAACAAACGATTATACTCCGATTCAACAAAGATTGCACAAGATGCATTTATATTAAATAGTATTGAAATAGAGGATGTAAAATGACGACGTAAGCAGCAAGAATTGCAAGATGGAAGTCTAGGAGATCAGCGAAAACAACGACGTGCAAAATATCTTATTAATTTAAGTGATAAAACGGTTGTAAATGTCTGCCTAAAGGCATTTCTGAATATATTTCATATTACACAACAAAGAGTTATAATCATTGAAAATTATAAAAAGGACAATAATGTACCTAGGGGTGGAGACAGAAAGACAACAAAATTTTTAACTAAGAAGCAAAGTGTTATGGCTATTATAATGAAGCTAAAATGTATCGAGTTAAATTATTGCTGTGGCAAATCCGAACGAATATATCTGTCTGAAAACTTATAACATTACTAAGCTTTACCATTTTTACTTAAGTGATCCGTCAAATGAACCTGTTAAGAGACTTTTTCCGGGAGGTGTTTAACAAGAATTTCAATTAGGCTTCGTACACCACGTACAGATATGTATTCCATATGTTATCACTATAAAAATGATCTGAAGGAGATGAGAAAGCTGATTTAATATGTGAAAAAAGAATCCACAAGCTACGAGCCAGGGTATTCTTTAATTACTTGAAGGAAGAAAATACCAACAAAATCGCTGTTTTCTTCGACCTTCGAAAAAACCTGCCCTTACCAAAAGTACCAGACCAGCAGGTATATTACAACAGGGCAGCTTTATTTACATAATCTCACTGTCGTTCGGGGATACTCAAAGGCTAGGCTTGGGCTTCAGAACTCATTCAGCTATTGCTGGACCGAGGACCAATACAGGAAATCTTCCAATCATGTAGCTTCTGCAATGTGACTCCGTTTATGCCAAACAATTATGTCAAAGGTAACTACTTTGAGATTTGTCTGTGACGGATTTGGCGGTTAAAATACAAACATGATTGTGCTTACTACGTGCTTGAGATGGTTATGTACGCGAGCTCCAGTGAATATAAAAACAACGGAGCTATTATTCCCTGTTAGAGGGCACTCATTTATCCCCCCAATAGGATATTTGGGCTGATTGAAAGAGAAATAGATGTTGAAGAAGAAGTACGACAACAAAGCATAAAAGCAAGTAAAGCGGCGGGATCTCTTAATGACACAATCTGGAAGAAAAAAAAAACAAGAATCTATAAAGCAGCAATTAGACCTATATTAACATACACGGCAGAGACAAGATCTAACACATCTAAAACGAGACGACTACTAGTCTCAACAGATATGAAATACTCCGACAAATATCAGGGAAAAGTCTGTTGGATAGGGAGAGAAACGAAAACATAAGAAGAGCATGCAATATAGAAGACATAAATGGATAGGTGAATGGCAGAGGATAGGATAGTACGAATAACACGAGACAAGTCACCGAATGAACGAAGAAGTATTGACAGACCAAGAAAAGATGGTGTGATAATTTATAACAATTTATTAGGCTAATATTGAAGAAGAAACAGGCTTTAAAGCCTACATAAAAGAAGTAAGATAATGAAGAAGAAAGAGAAATAAAAAATCTTGAAGTTGTAGCAAATCCCGCAGAATATTACAATGAAATGAAAGATTATACCACTGTTTTGTTAGCTGACCAAGATTTAACTTTTTCGACTGAAAGACCGAGGCTGACAGCTTCATTAAAGCTGCAAGGCAGTGGCATTTTAAACTTACCGAATCCATCAAAAACCTGGAGACATTTTGGTGAAGGGTGATCCAAATTTCAACGTTTCAACTGGGAGTGTCTCGAAGCTTAACCAAGATTAAAGAAAGGTTATCGCGTATCAATCCTACCATACTTGAAGCCAACAATATATAAAATATCAGTCGGGAGAAGTTAAAAAACGTCAAGAATTTGCTTGAAATTCATTTTGGAGACATTTGGATCCAAAATCCAAGGTTGGAATACTACCTATACAGAACATGGATCTAACAAGCGTACCTAACGAAGACTCATTTCTGTGGTCCACAAAGTGAAGAAAATATAAGCACTATCTGTGTATTTCATTAAAATAAAATTAATTTTGACAAGAATGACTTTTGATTTAACTACACCCATTTCAAATGACTTGTAGGCAGCAACATTTGTATCAAAGTAAACAAAGTTACTGTATTAGTATCACAATCATCAATGTTCATTATCCCTTTGAATTTTCTTAGTAGATACTTGACAGACTATAAAAAATGTGTGTGAAACAAAATCCTCATTACATATTACAACAAATTATAGTAATTAGGCAAATCGTAACCGAAATAAAGCTACCACAGAATTTTGCGGTTCCTGTAAAATTGATCAAGGTGGAGAATTATCGACTTTGATAATATGTGACTCATATTGAGTAGACACTCAATACTGTACACCCGCGATATAACAATACATGAAATACACTTTAACTATGTCAAATTCTTGTCATTCGCGTTTTTTATTTTTGTCATCTCTACTGATTTGTGTACACCTTTCACGATATTCTCCAATTCAGGCTTTGTACGAACACTTTTGAAACTAAAGTGTGATTATAGTGATGAGTTTAATACAAAAGAAAAGGAATAAAATATTATAAGTCAACTAAACTCTAAATACGAAAAATTTACCAAAATTAAAGTATAAACAACAAACTTTCCTCAGTTGTCAACAAAAAAACAGTTATAGCCATATATGTAGTAATAATAAACTAGATGTAGAACTCTGCGAAAACAAGTGAAGCCCATTTTTTAATGCGCGTGTTGTCCGCTAGGTGGACACAAATAAGGGGACAAAAAAATGTAAACAATGTTTGAAATTTCACTTGTTTTCTGTGATTGGTTTTTTTAAGCTTAAAGTAAGATAATTTCCTGGCCGAAAAATAATCATTTTTTACAAAGTTTTATTAAAAAATCCTTTATAAAAAGGTATAATAATATAAAAAGAGTCTTTTCGGGCTTCATCACAGAACGTTTTCGGAATGACTATTCCGTCGATTTAAAACAAGTATGATCGCTTTAATTAAAGCAAACGTGCAGGTTAAATTTTGACTAGGCGTTATAGCAAAAATGTGGTTTAATACTTAAGTCTGAACAAAGCAGTCAATATAACCGGAAGTATGTGTCTAAATATAACTATAGCCAACATTGTGTATAATTGAATAATGTTAAAAATTCGATTACCTATAACAGTAGCAAACATCAATATGTTGGGATAAAAGTGAAATCTACTCTTAAGGATTTTTAGAGAATTGCTGAAGTGGTATTGTTAGAGATGGGATGAAGTTGGGTTCTAAACACTGAGTCTCTAGAAGTTAATACTGTAACGAACAAGCTAATTTCGACGTATCCCATATAACGGTTACATCTCTCGAAAAGATAATGTGTGTTCGAGAATCTTCAAGATGTATCGACCTGCTGACAGAACGAGACGTTCATACAAGCGAGAATAGAGGTGGAATATTCCAGATTATTCTAGTAAATAACGACTTTGGAATGGCTGAAAAACGTATACAGTTCCTGCTCAATTTATTAGACTCACCATAAAAATTTCAATTTTTTTTTATTTAAATCGCACTTAAAGTACTGGATACTACGGTGTTAAATGGATTGCATAACTATTGGGTACATAGTGACATAGAAAATAGCATAATTTTTTCTTAGAATTGTCAAAAATTTACAGTTGACAGAATGTGCTCAAAGTGTGGAGTAACTAATTGTTTTACATTTTGAGTTTTTTTACTTAAAACATAGATTTGTGGTAAATTTATTTTAAATTTGCACTATTAAGTATTGATATCATTACATAATAGTGTTACTTTTGATTTTGGTTAATTCTGAATCATAAAAAAGACGATTAATCTTGTATTGGAATTTTTTAATGAGTAAATCTAAAGATCTTCGTGTTGAGAAAATCTCGTTCATTACCGCTCTATTAGAGAACACAGCACTTAGTCAAAGAGAGATAGCACGAAAATGTGGTGTATACCAGTCGCCAGTGAGAAGATTGGGTCAAAAACACAAAGAAAGTGACGTCAGTTCGGAAGGGCCGGTGTGGCAAAAAAACCTTTAGTCACCCCCAAGGCGCAACGAATTTAATAAAAAATTATCTGTAACACACAGGAGGGCCACCCATAGAGATTTAAGAAATAAGTTGGAAGAAGCAGGATGCTCAGTATCGGTGGCCATCGTACTCCGAAATTTGTATGGCATGGGCTTCAAATGTTAAGAAGCCAAAACTAACACCGCAAATGCTCAAAAAACGCTTAGCTTGGGCCAAGATTCATAAAAACTGGCCTGTTAATGATTGGCGTAAGGTAAATTATTACAAATAATTTTATTTTCGCACTTTATAATTGTTATTCACATTCAAAGATTTGCTTCAGCGATGAAGTAACATTTCAAATAATGTATGACAAGGCACAGTTTGTCCGAAGACATCCAGGGGAAAAATATGAAAAAGTGTGTGTAATTAATACAATTAAAACATCCCACCTCAGTAATTATATGGTTGGTGATTAGTGGCAAAGGTATGGGACGTTTGTATATCGTAAAAGGAACCATGGGACAAGACCAATATAAAAGGGTTTTGCAGACAAGATTGATTTCACAAGTGAACGAATGCTTTGGTAACAGCCATAATATATTTAGGCAGGACGTAGCACATTGCCATACGGCCAAAAGTATTAAACATTTTTTGTTAGAACAAGAAATTCTGCTCTTACCATGGCCCGGCAACTCACCAGACATGAAGCCCATTGAAAATGTCTGTGAGATCTTAAAAAGAGAGTTAGCCAAGGAAATAATTACCAACAAGGTGTAGTTGATAGAAAGAATCATTTTCCATTGGAATCATACCGAAAATTTAAAAGAAATCGCAGGAAAATGCATAAATAGCATGCCTAGGAGAGTGGCTGCACTGCTTGTTGGGTGACGTTTTCGTCTCTAACGACTGGAGTAAATTTGATTATAAGAGTCTAATAAATTGAGCAGGGACTGTATATACTTTATATTTGAATAAACCCTTTGATTATGTCAAGCTAGTAGTCATGTAAGTTATTCAGGAGCAATATTTTGTAGTAATTTAAAATATTAACACTTATTAACGAACCACCTTGTACAAAATACCCAAATAAAAAATATGACTGAAAGGTATGGAGCAGTTTTTTTTTAATTTAATCTCTTTTGTTTTTATCTTATCTAATAAGAGACTTGAAGTGCATATATGTATATATTTTAGTGTTTGTACAAACCTATAACTACAAGGTCAATGTCACTAGTCGGTAGATAAAGCCCCGTTCTATAAGATCCAAAAATCTCGACTTTAGCTTCGCTCCACTTTGAGGTGATGATTTTTTCAATGCGATTTACGACTTCCAACCGGATTCTGTCTTCGGCGTATGTTGGACTCATATAGCGGTAGAAATGATCTATTTCTTGATTTAGCCTGAAACAATAGTTAAACAAATTAAAATACTAAAACCCCCTCTTCATTTATCTGATTATCACTTTACAACGCCCCCGAGAACCATTTCTACAACAGATTAGATGTCTCATGGTCGAGAAAATTCGTGCCATAGTAAATAATAAACGTTCTTAGATTTATTAAAGATAAACAGGTTAAAAATAAAAAAGACTTACAATTGCCACAAGGAAACTAAATTCATGTAACTGGCTGTATACCATGTATCACAAAAAAATTTATTTAAAAATTTCTTTATAAAAGGTATAAAATTAAAAACCCTATCGGGCTACATCACAGAACGTTTTCGGAATTAATATTCCATCATCAGTACTATCTGGATGTACACGTTTGAAGCCACAGTGGCTTGCGCTCGAAAGACGCGCCAGGTGCGAGTTAAACGCATCAGCTGGGTCAAATTCAAATGACTATATTTTAACGAAAACTGCACCAAAATGAGTTTAGTAAAGCTCGAAATGTTCGTTTTCCATTGTACTATAGTCCTTATTAACATGATACTTAATGTTTTGATCTCATACCACCGCAAAATCGTTATAAACAAATTGCGATTGTTTTTTTTTACACCTAAATTGTATACTTTATTTGGACCTGTTTGGACATCTGGCGAGTATACTACAAGGACAAAGATCCAAATATTCCGATCAAATGTCATGTCTGTTCTACTCTATGGATGTGAAACCTGGAAAGTGACAAACACTCTCACAGACAAACTGCAGGTCTTTGTTAACAAATGTCTGCGAAGAATTGTTCGTATATTCTGGCCTAACACCATCAGAAACGAAGATCTGCTACACCTGACCGAACAAAAGAGGGTACAAAATGAAATTAAGTCCAGAAAATGGGGTTGGATCGGTCACACACTCCGAAAAAATAGTTGCAGTATCGCAAAGACTGCCCTAGAGTGGAATCCCCAAGGGAAAAGAAAAAGAGGTCGCCCAGTACAAACTTGGAGAAGATCCATCATGGACGAGATAAGAGGCCAAGGAAAGTCTTGGAATGAGGTGAAGACCTTAGCGCAAAATAGAACCCGATGGCGCGTTTTCACTGAAGCTCTATGCTCCACTTAGTTCAAGAACCTTATTGTATATTTATAGAACTTAGTGAAAAATTGATAAAATTTAATTTTTTAAAATTCATTTTAAAGCTTATAATCATAGCTTTAAAATGAGGTGCCTTAAATCTTTTTACGTCGAGCAAAAGCAAAGTTATAAGCAAAAATGTCTAATATAGTCGATCATTTGTTATTTTTTAATAATAAATTTGCAATATCTTGATTTCTAATGGACCGTTTTTAATTTTTCAAAGTTTGTTTTGTTTGTTTTTCTTTAGAAACAAAACATAATTTGAAAAAAGGATAAGGTGAAATGGGAAAAATGTGATAATAGGGCAAATATGACGATGACTTACAGATGTAGCACAAATTAAAATATAGTGCCGGGGTCTACATTACAACAGTTAAAGGTTGCGTACAAATCCACCCACCATTAGAAAGAAAATGTGAAACAAGAATACAGGGTAATTGTGATATGTATACATTTACCCCGTTGCTTCAGATTCATCATGGTGCGTACATACATAAAAAATAAGTGCATCTGATGCAAAATACAAGAAGACTTGAATTTAGAAATGTTAAAAGTAAATACAGGACGAAACACTATATATGGCGCTTGCAAACAATTCGATATACCGTATGAACACTCTACAGTCGAATTCGAGGAATCCGGGGAGCAAAACAAGCTAAGAACGCCCAATAAG
Organism: Diabrotica undecimpunctata; assembly: GCF_040954645.1. Classification (NCBI taxonomy): domain Eukaryota; kingdom Metazoa; phylum Arthropoda; class Insecta; order Coleoptera; family Chrysomelidae; genus Diabrotica; species Diabrotica undecimpunctata. The sequence continues at coordinate 4,504,712 of NC_092808.1, read as the reverse complement.
TATTCTAATTGCAGAAGAATTAAAATTGGTCAATGGTTTAAAGATTCTAGAAAAATTCGGATTCGGCACGTCCAGGAATGAGGTATTTAAAGTTGTTGGAAAATTAGTAACTGAAAATAAAATTAAAACAAATTTTAAAGTCGGTATACCTGGAGAGGATTGGTTCCTTAATTTTAAGGAACCGTCATAATATGAGTCTAAAAATCCCACAAAATGTAGAATATGCTAAGAAAGCATTAGACCCATTCATAACAAAAATATGACCAAGCTTGAGCTTCTTGACAAGCTTCATAGAGAATGGAACTTAGATGAAAGGAGCCTAAGTATAGATCCGAGGAAAATCTAAAGTAATTGATGCAGTCAACAAAGCTTCTTTGAGAACAGTAAGTTACCCAGGTAAAGAAAACACAACTATTCTTTTAATGTGCAACGCAGCTGGTTGTAAAGCCCCACATTAATAATACTTTAAGGGAAGCATTTGTGGAACCAGTGATTGCACCTCAAAAAGCAGACTTTCCGGGTACCGTTTATGCTGTCAGTATGAAAGGCTAGATGGAGAGTAATATGTTTACAAACTACTTTCGGAAAACTTTGATTCCAGCACTTGGTCTAGAACGTCCCGTTTTAATCATTAAATGATTAAACTCAACCCATTTAAGCTTGGAAATACTTAAAGCAGCGATAACAACATAACTATATTAAAACTACCACCACACAACAGTCATCTTTTGCAACCATTAGATCTGTCTGTTTTTCGGCCACTTAAAACTAAAATCGGATGAAAAGTTGATATCTTGGCAAAGACAGCATGAGGACCAAAAACTGCCAAAGAGAATGTTTTCGCAGTTTCTCTGCGAAACCTAGAAAGCTATTTCAACAAAAGGTAAACAGGGTGGATTCCGAAAAGGTGGAATTTTTCCAATTAACAAAAATGTTAGAATAGATGGGTGGAAGTCAGAATAGATGGACAACTTACAGAACCTATAGAAATAGGCAGCGGAATAAGACAAAGGGATTCATTGAGCCCCATGCTCTTCAATTTGATCGTGGATAAAATCATCAAAAGCGTTAACAAAGGAAGAGGATACAGAATGGGAAACAAGGAAATAAAAATACTCTGTTACGCAGACGACGCAATATTGATAGCCCATGATGAAGATAGTCTGCAAAGACTAGTCCACAAATAATTTTGCAAAAGAGCAAAATAATTTAATATGAAAATCTCATCTCAGAAAACTAAAACAATAGTAGTCAGCAAAGAACCAACCAGATGTATAATAGAAATTGATAGCATCAGTATTGAACAAGTACTGGAAATAAAATACCTTGGAGTTACACTGTCCAGCTATAGAGACCTGGACAAAGAATCGTTCCACTCAAACATGATCGGTCCGCTGGTGCGATGCTATTTCTCCTATCATCGTCCCATCCTCAACAAAATCACTCAAATAGAAATTAGTTAAGTTTAAGTTTACATGTACAATGTTTTAGTAAACAAAATATATTTCTATAGTTAAAATTTGTGCAATTCTTATTTTCATTCAATTCCTTGTTCCTATTGTGCAATTTAATAATATTCATATCAATAAGTATTCTACCGAGAAAAAGACGTTGTCACGTAAAATCTTCGCCCGTAAAACCGACTTTACTGGCAACCGATTTTTTTTTATACATAACAATTTAATAATGTTTATAAATAATATTTATTTAATCTAATTATATTTTAAATAAATAAATAAAAAATAGCAATAAAAAGCGATTTAAGAAAAGGTGTGTACATCCCGTAGTTATTAGCTGTTTTGTTTTGGTTAATTTTGCAATGAAAACACGATAAATGTTATTATTTTAACGTTGTACCCCAGCTTCAAAAATAAAGAGCAAAATTTAGTCAAGTAGAACCCGAAATTAGAGCAATTAGAGCAGATAATTTGACTAAATGTGCGCTTGAACCCGACAAGTTTTTAGTTGTGAGAGAAATTTGGCGTTTTGATTGTTTATTTAAAAATATTTTCATTAAAAAATTAATAATACCCTATTTTAGATGAGTCTTTTCGTAATACCTCATACTACACATTTCAACTGTAAAACCGGTCCACACAGTTGTGTCGAGTAAAAATCTAACTTAATTGGCCATATAAGTTTTTTATTAACTCGATAACTCGTGCGATATCTTCCATTTGATTCCTGTAAAAACATTTTTGAGACCCCCTATATAATAGAAGATTCGCTATAAAGAATAACGTAGCTATAACGTAAATCACCTTTGTTTTATTTTGCATTCTCTGAAATTTATTAGAGGCGTTCTACTTTTATCTATTTATAGTTTTCAATGCTATTATTTGTGATATTTATACAATAGTATTTGAATCTTTAACCTCTATGTTTGTGTTCGTGTAATAGTTCAATTTTTATAAATGAAAAAGTTTACTTTTGGTCTGTGTCACATTTTTAATTTAACCCCCGGTATCACGTCAATAAAACAGAGCAGCTATGTTATTACTGTATCAAACCTACTGAAGAATACTTCGCTGAAAGTTTGATACAGATAATCACCCACTAACTTAACCACCAACTATTGCGATTATACGACATGAGAAACTAACTGCGTTATTAATGACATATTCACACACGCTAATCAAATATTGATCTGATCGGATCAGTTTTTCTGCGATGCATGAAACAAGAATATTGATAATAACTCTGTCTGCACTGTTATAGTATTGACTGAGTAGCTCAACAGATGTTTTATCAGTTTCAAGCCTTAACAACTCCACAAGCAGTGTTGTTAGGTGAACCGAGTAGCTCACTGGCGAAGCGTCCATTTAACCATTGTTACCATTTGTTTAAAAAAATCTCGCAAATAAATATTTTATGACTACTGTGAAATCATTTCATTTATATTTGTTACCAACAGAAATATGTGTTAATAGTAATTTAATAAAAAGCCAACTAGATGCACGAATATATTGACGAGTTTACGGGACTGGGTTGCAAGTTACGTTGCTACCAGTTTTGTTTGTGGATACACGTGTTATTGGTCTATCGGTTATCGGTCGGGGCCGGGTCGTGTCTGATTGTCTGAAACTTTTGAAAGCGAGAGAGCGTGGGTGCGCTCGGGATATTAGTAGGCTTGTTACCATTTTTTGTTTTGGTTACCTAGGGAGTTATAACTTGCTTATTTTTAATTATGTATTTTGCAGAGAACATGCCGTTAGTGAAATATCTTCATGTTTTCTCTGACGGTTGTGGAGCGCAAAATAAAAACAACACTGTATTAAGGTTTTTTTCCGCTTTGATTTCGCTTGGGAAAATTTAAGACCATTGAACATTATTTTCCTATTAGGGATCATTCCTTCCTACCCTGTGATAGGGATTTTGCGGTGATTAAAAGAAAAATTAGAAGAGTAGACCGTATATACACCATGGAAGAATACGGACAACTGATAAAAACTCCATGTAAATATAACCGCTTTAACGTGGTATTGATCAATGCTATAAGTGTATTTTTTATATAGTGTATTTTTATGTATGAGAGAGTAATAAAACAATAAATTATGTATGCAAATCCCTAAACTGTTGATACGGGTGACTCAATGAAAAACAGATATTTGTCAACAAGTTTACAGAAGTATATAGGAAAACAATTTTAAATTGAGTATGACCACCAGGTATAAAGGTTGGAGCAGAATAGAATACAATAGTTGTGAGGGTTACTAATCCCTAAATAAGGTTGCCAGTGTCGGGGTGATGGAGGTTAACAGGTACTAATGAATTTGCAAGAAATGTAAGATGTTTATTTTATTGGTTATATATAACCAATAAAAGTTTAATAAGTACCTACCTATTTGCAAAATAAAGTTTATTTCTTTAGATAAAATAAAACGTTTTATTTTATCTGAAATGAGTGCATTCCACGAAGTAAGGGTTTCAACAATCAAACATTTAATTCTTTAATTCCAGGAATCTACGACAGTAATTGACTAGATAATTACCTTCTAAACTTATTCCACAGAAAATGTGATAGTGGGTTTTTCCATTTTGTATATAGGAAGGTCCAAGTGGCGTATTCAAAATTCTAACAGTTCACTAAAAGTAGGTACTTCAGTTGTAAGGTGCAGTTTATTGTGTATACTAGTGTTATGGAAAATTTGGAAGTGCCGTGTAAACGCCGAAAAATTGGTACTCTAACAGTTAATGAAAAAACATTAATATTTAATTGTTTTAAATCATTTACAGACAAACGTTTATGTGAAAGTGTTGATGAGACCGTTGAGTTAGTTAGCAGTACACTTGGTGTTGGGAAATCTACGATTTACAGAGTTATTAAAGAAGAGAAATGTGGTAGTTTTCAAATGCCACGTAATGCTCCAGGGAAACCAAAATTTCAAATAGAATATCATTTTAAAGAAGGACTTCGACGGAAAGTGCATGAATTCTTCTTTAGACAAGAATTTCCAACATTGGATAAAGTTCTTGTCTCAGTTCGAGATGATATGGATTACCCAGAAATGAGTCGAAGTACGTTATGGAAACTTTTAAAAGAAATAGGCTTCCGCTGGAAAAAGAATCCCAGAAAGTCTATTTTATTAGAAAGAAGCGATATTGTCATATGGAGAAGACATTTTCTAAGAACCATAAAGGAAATGAGAAACCAAAAAAGAAAAATATTTTATCTTGATGAAACATGGATCAACGAGGGTCATACACCAAATAAATTTTGGCAGGATGAAACTGTTACAAGTCAAAGGCACGCTTTTGTAAATAACTTATCTACTGGTTTAAACCCACCATCAGGAAAGGGACGCAGGCTGATAATAGTACACATTGGCAGTTCAGACGGTTTTGTTGAAGGTGGTTTATTAACTTTTGAATCAACTCGTACCGGTGACTACCATGAAGACATGAACGCTGATGTCTTTCAAGAATGGTTCGAACAAATGATAGATCTTCTTCCTAAGAACTGTGTAATAGTAATGGATAATGCAAGTTATCACTCCAGACTTATAGAAGGACTGCCCACAACCAAGTGGTTAAAAAAAAGACTTGCAGAATTGGCTGAGTTCAAAAAATATTACGTACCATCCCGGATCTATAAGAAAGGAACTTTATTCGTTGTGTGCCCTTCATAAAGAAAAATTTAAAAAATACGAAATTGATGAAATTGCCAAAAATCGTGGAATGACAGTACTTAGATCCCCACCATATCATTGTGAATTAAACCCGATTGAACTGGTATGGGCACAGATAAAGAGTGAAGTTTCAAGAAAAAATACCACTTTTAAAATTCATGATGTTAAACAGTTGTTTTTGGAGGCCGTAAATAATGTAAAACCTGAAAACTGGGAAAAGGCAGTAAATCACACTATTAAAGAAGAGGAAAAAATGTGGAAGCTGGACAATAATACTGATAAAATGATCGAGCCAGTTATTATAAATCTTGGTTCTGAAAGTTCATCTTCTGAATCTGATTTGGATTTGTAACAAGTAGCTGTAAGTTTTATATTAATATTTTTATTCATCTATTTAACATACCTTAGACGGTTTTAAAAACTCTTTTTCTCTTTTGTAATTTTTAAAAATTAAAAAAAATGTGAATTTTTTAAAACCCTTTTTAATGTAGGCCAGTCAGTTCTAATATAGTGTGTGATAAAAGAGGTCACTTTTGTTTACATACACATAACACTTTATAACACTGAAATAATTCATTTATTTTTTACAATTATTCAAAGTAATTTTTCAATTAATCTTGAGCACGCCCATGGAGTGGTCGGAGCTACCAGTTAAAATTATGCTAATTACTCTCTCGTTCATAAAAATAAACTATAATATAAATTACAGTATTATGTGTATTTTGTTTCATTTTAATTCCTTATAAAGTTTAGTTTCAAGTGACGCTGAATAATTTATTTGAAAAACCCCATACTTAAGTCAATCAAGTTTGAGCGAGCTTATATAGAGCTTATTCTAAACAAGTCAAGAAACAGTGTATAAATGGAATTTGATCAGTTTTTAACATAGAAATCTTCATGTTTTCCTCACACAGTTTTTTCTTGATTTCCGAAAGATTGTTTTGTGACTTATGGGATTTCTCAAATAAGTGATTTACTTGAAGAAGAGTCTTAGATATGCAAAACTTGATTCTCTTCAGAATTTAGATCGTTAATGTTGACGCGGGAATTACAGAAGACCTAATTTCGACGTTAGCACCACTGGAAGAATACCGGAATGGTAGAAAAACGGTCAAATCGTTGTAAAACACATTGAAGACAGTTCTAAACAAAATAAAATTAATAATAAACGTTTGTGTATTACAACAAGAAATCAAATACATTTATTAACCACATAACAAGCTGCTCAAAAAATATAAAATTATATGAAATATATCTATTTGTGGTTTAAAACATGCTCTATATTGGATATAAAAAATTATGCTTACTGGTACAGCATCATCTCGTGTGGATACATTAATGGCACAAATGCCATGATTTAAAAAATATATCTACAGTATAGATAAAACCTTCATAAAACTTACAAACTACTCTCACTCACTAAAACTAAACTAATGATAAGGAATAGATGCCAAAACAAAAACCAGCATTATCAAGATTTTTTTTAATTTCGAGTGAAAAAGTTGAAACTAATTTGGTTTGTTTTAAATACACTACAAGTTTATGTAGACGAATTGGCACTGTAACGAATAAAAATGTTAAATAGTAATATTTTATTTCAAGTCTATGGAAATGGTATTAACATTTGCATAAATTATAAAAATATATTTTCTGATAAGTGATTATATTATATTAAGATTAGTTTTCACTTTGAAGCGTTACTCAAAGTCGTATTTTTTGTTGTGATGCACCATTATCTTGCGATTAAAAACATAGACTTTGGGATTCCCCAATTTAATTTCTTAATACACTGTGAGGCAAATGTATGGAACGGTAGATTTCAGAAACTTAATACAGGGTAATCATGAAAATGGTTTTATAAACTTTATTTTTTTTAAACGTTCTTTTATAATCTCATCCATAGGCGTAATATATGATAAAGGACTTAAACTTCTTCCCTGTCTCAGACTCTCTGTCGTTGTGAACTATTCTGCTATAATTTTTTACTTATGCGATTTTTGGTGTTTTTGTACTGTATAGACAGGTTTGACAGTAGACAATAGTTGAAATGTGAAATATGAGATATTACAAAAAGACTTTCATCTCCTCCTCAGTCCTAATACCTTTTGGGATGTGGTGACATCATCAGGCCTTTACAGTTTTTTCACGATTGCCCTTCATTCTTCCCTGTCCTGGGCTAGTTGTTCGGCTTCGTGTAACCCTTGGTATATCAATATTTTTGTTTGATCTACCCAACGGCTTGGAGATCTTCCCCTAGGTCTCTTTCCTTCACCTCTACCCTCGACTATCAGTTTTTCCATCGTACCTGTTCTTCTAGCATCATCATCATCCAGCCTCAAGAGTCCACTGCTGAACATAGGCCTCTTCCTCATGTTTCCAACCCCGTCTATTTTGCGCCGCTCTCATCCAGTTTTTATCGAGTCTTCTTAAATCGTCAGTCCATCTTGTAGGTGGTCGACCGACGCTTCTCTTGTCTTCCCTTGGCCTCCATTCCAATAACCTCTTTGTCCATCGCCCATCTGTCATTCTGGCTATGTGTCCTGCCCATCTCCATTTTAATCTGGCTATCTTCTCGATGATGTCAGTCACTCCGGTTCTTCTCCTGATGTCTTCGTTGGTTATTCTGTCTCGCAGAGTTATTCCTAACATGGACCGCTCCATTCTTCTCTGCGTGACTCTCAGTTTGGTAGCTGCTGCTTTTGTTAAGGTAAGTGTTTCTGCTCCGTACGTCAAGACTGGGAGGACGCACTGATCAAATACCTTTCTCTTTAGGCATGTGGGCAGCTCACTTTTAAAAGTTTCTCTCAGTTTTCCAAATGCTGCCCACCCAAGGCCGATTCTTCTCTTCAGTTCATGAGTCTGGTTATCCCTGCCAATCATAATTTCATGTCCCAGGTATTTATATCTATCTACGAGTTCTATTTCTTTTCCACCAATACTGATGTTCTGGTTGGGTACCAAATTGGTCATGATTTTTGTTTTCGAGATATTTATATTTAAACCTACACTTTCTGTAGCCACAACGAGTTCCTGTACCATCTCTCTTGCCATACCTAGATCTTCAGCTATTATAAGTATATCATCGGCGAAACGTAAGTTGTTTAGATATTCTCCATCTATTTTTATTCCCTTTGTCATCCAATCCAAATTCTTAAAAGCATGTTCTAGCACCGTATTAAAAAGTTTAGGTGACATTGGGTCTCCTTGTCTAACCCCCCGTTCTATTTTTATGCGATTACTGTTAGTATGTAATCTGACAAAGGTTGTTGCCTGCAGGTATATTTTGTATAATAATTTAGTATATCTATAATCTAGCCTGCATTCTTTAAGCGCCTGTAATATTTTGCTTAGCTCAACTGTGTCAAAGGCTTTGTGAAAATCGATAAATATTAGAACTAGAGGTTTATTGTATTCCACTGCTTTCTCTATTAGGGTTTTTATACTTTGTAGATGGTCATTTGTTCCGTAACTTTTTCGGAATCCTGCCTGTTCCCTTGGTTGATAAGTCTCTAGTTTTCTTTCCATTCTCTTAACTAGTATTCGCGTAAACAACTTATATATATATATATGGCTGAGGAGGCTAATCGGTCTGTAATTCTCTAAATTTGCTTTGTCTCCTGCTTTGTGTAATAGAATCATAGTAGCGTTGTTCCAGTCTGTTGGAATATTGGCGCTGTGAAGGCAGATATTGAAAAGTTGTTTAATTTTTTCAAGTAATACATCCCCTCCAATTTTTAGTGCTTCTGATACTATTCCATCTTCACCCGGGGTTCGATTATTTTTCATTTTCTTCAGGGCTTCTTTGATTTCTGATTTTGTTATATCGGGCATTAAATCTGACCCTTGGTTTAATACCCCAGTTTTTAGTGTAATTGGAGGTTCCGTATTGTTATCTTTTTTTCTTGATCTATATAACTCTGTGTAGAACTCTTCGACTATTCTTAATATTTCATCTCTGTTCGTTGTTTCTTCTCCAGTGCTGTTTCTCAGTTTGTTAATTTCTATTTTCCCCTTTTGTACGCTCCTCTTCAAAACTTTCATGTTCTTATTTTTCTCTATTGCCTGTTTTGTTTTTTCTACATTGTAGTTTCTTATGTCTTTTCTTATTGCCTTTGTGATTCTAGCAATGTGTCCAAAATACTGCAAATATCTCTGTTGTATTTGTTTCAATCTATCATTTACCTTAAGTTGTTCTAATATCGATACGTTAGTGCGATGATCAATCCAGGATATTCTTAACATGCGGCGGTATACCCACATTTCAAAAGCGTCTAGTTTATTTTTATCCGCTTTCTTTAAGGTCCGCGTTTCGGATGCATATGTGGCTATGGGAAAAATGAGTGCCCTTACCAGCCTTAGTTTTGTGTGTCTAGAATTTTTCCAAATTGTTACCAGTTTCATCATAGCTGTTCTAGCAATAGTCAACCTTCTACGTATCTCTCTGTCACACCCTCCGTCATTTGTTATTAGGGACCCCAGGTATATGAAACTATTTACTACTTCAAAGCCCCCAATTTCTTTAATGTATTAAAGATTATTCCGAGCTCTGTCTACTATCATGATTTTTGTCTTAAGTACTCCTATTTAGCTTTAGTCCATATGTTTTGCTTTTCTCCTCCAGACATCTCATTATCTACTTCTTCTTGATTTGCCGCGATTATTAAAGTGTCATCAGCATATCTCAAGGTACTGATTTTTTGAGATTTTGTAGATATTAAACAGAGTTGGCGAGATTATGCATCCCTGCCTGACACTTGCCTCTGTTCTGAAATGATCGAAATGGGTGTTGTTTATTTTTACTGTGCACTTATTATTTTCATATAGACTTCTAATTAGTTGAATTAAGTGGTGGGGTGTTCCCATTTCCGCTAGTATGGACCATAGCTGCTGCCATTTGCCTTTATCGAAGGCCTTTGTGTAATCCACAAAGCACATAAGCATAGGAGTATTGAATTCACGAGTTTTTCGATTAGCAGTCTGACATTAAGGATGTGTTCTCTTGTGCCTTTAGACTAGGCGGGATCTGTAGAAATTCAAACCATAATGGACATTTTCCATAGGAAGCTATTTTTTTGCTGGAATCCCTTCAGGATGTGCCCAATATCGGTAATCACGATATGCGCCAGTCGCAAACCATGTGCTAAATTTTTTATTTAACAAAATCTGAAAACAATTGAAAATTTCTCATTTTTTTGCTCCTATTTTCGTTTATAATTCGGAAAATATTGATCCTAGAAAAAAAATTATAAGAAGTTAAAAGTTTCGTTATTCGATTTTACACAATATTTCGTTGGCTAGAAATTGAAAATTTAATGTTTATTGTTGAAAAAATAGCAATAATTGGAAAAAAGTACAAAAAAATAAAGTTAATCCTTTAAATGTTTTAGACTTTCTAAACTTGACTTACAAGCTCCATATTCCGCCTAGAAAAACCCTTTAATATGTTTAAAACGTGTGCTAAATTTTGTTAAGATCGGTCGGATAGGTTTTGCATAATAATTTTGCAACCCAGCGTACTGGAAAAAAATCGCAAATTTTCAAATTTATAGTAGGCCCTAAATAAGGCCCTCTGATAGTTGCAAATTTTTTTACACATAAAGGAAGGCTCAAACTTTCAAACGCTTTTTGTAAAATTCAAATCGGTTTACTAAGAGAGCCTAGAAAATTTTTTAAAGTTTTAAACATTTTTTAGACTTATAAACAAATTGAATAACTTACGAGCTATGAATAGCTTTATGAACATATCAATTTCAAAATTTATACACTTAAAGAACATTAAAAGACGCTCCTTAAAAAAAATACCCTCGTCTTGTCAAGTACTTTTTATATAAAAAGTTTTACGTAATGCGCTTCATGGCAACATCCATAAAAAAGACAAATAAAATCATTATTCAGAAATATTAGTTGCAAATGTAAAAAACTTGCAGTTGTATCAAACATGGTCTCAAATGTTCTGACTATTGTCTTCACTGCAATGGTCAGACATGTAAAAATATTGAACACAGTAAAATATTGGAAGAAGTTGAACGAGATATGGATATGGAGTCGATGGATTCCTTAGATTTTCTAGAGGCACAAGATAAAGCTACAGATGAAGGAGAAGAAACATTAAATTTACAGATCGAGGATGAAGATATTGAAATGGAAAATGAAGGTTTTGAGGAAGAAATAAGACCTGAAGATTCTTGTCCTTCCAAAAAAAGAAAAAGAATTTAAAAAAAATTATTGAAGATTGAGTCAAAATAAAGTTTATTTCTGAAAAAAAAATTTTTTTTCGTTCGCCTTTTTTTAACAATTTAAATTATTTATTAACAATTTATAAATACATATTTGTTTGCTAAAAGTAACAATTTACTTCAATGTATAAATTGCAAGCTCAAAAAAAATGCATGAAGAAAAAATGCAATTACTTGTTTAACATACAAATGTTTATTGCAAATTTCCCAATTTGCAATTAAAAATGGTATTTAAAAATACGGTATTTGAAATCCTTGTCATCCGAGACATCGATTAAAAAAAAGAGCAAAATTGGTTAACAAGAAGCCGAGATAATGCAATTTTTAGCGCGCGCTATGATTTTGAACTCGCCGATTGACATTTCGAGTGAATGTCCCCCACCACCACCTCTCATGCATTCCGAGTGACATTTTACGCGAAAACGGTTTTTTATTTGTCTTTTTTATGGATGTTGCCATGAAGCGCATTATGTAAAACTTTTCATATAAAAAGTACTTGATAAGACGAGGGTATTTGTTTAAAAACGAGCCCTCTATCACTTATGGTTACACATCAAATGTATGCCAAATTTGACCTTCAATATCTCGGCAACCAGTAAGCCGAATGTATCTTTTTTTTTAAGAAGCGTCTTTTATTGTTCTTTAAGTGTATAAATTTTGAAATTGATATGTTTAAAGCTAGTAAAGTTATTCAATTTGTTTATAAGCCTAATATATATAAAAAATGTTTAAAACTTTAAAAAATTTTCTAGGCTCTCTTAGTAAACCGATTTGAATTTTACAAAAAGCGTTTGAAAGTTTGAGCCTTCCTTTATGTGTAAAAAAATTTGCAACTATCAGAGGGCCTATGTAGGGCCTACTATAAATTTGAAAATTTGCGATTTTTTCCAGTAGGCTGGGTTGCAAAATTATTATGCAAAACCTATACGACCGATCTTAACAAAATTTAGCACACGTTTTAAACATATTAAAAGGTTTTTCTAGGCGGAATATGGAGCTTGTAATTTAAGTTTAGAAAGTCGAAAACATTTAAAGGATTAACTTCATTTTTTTGTACTTTTTTTTCCAATTATTGCTATTTTTTCAACAATAAACATTAAATTTTCAATTTCTAGCTAACGAAATATTGTGTAAAATTGAATAACGAAACTTTTAACTTCTTATAATTTTTTCTCTAGGATCAATATTTTTCGAATTATAAACGAAAATAGGAGCAAAAAAATGAGAAATTTTCAATTGTTTTCAGATTTTGTTAAATAAAAAATTTAGCACATGGTTTGCGACTGGCGCATATCGTGATTATCGATATTGGGCACATCCTGAAGGGATTCCAGCAAAAAAATAGCTTCCTATGGAAAATGTCCAATCCAAAACAGATCCCGCCTAGACTACTTTTCCTGGGACAAATCCCGCTTGTTCTTCTGATATCTGAGGCAATAGAAAAGCTTTTAGTCTTTCATGTATTACATGAACTAGAACCTTGCTTGCATGGGATATTAGGGCTACCGTTCTGTAGTTGCTGCAATCTAGCGGAGTTCCTTTTTTGAATATAGGGATGAAAGTGGATGTTGTCCAGTCGTTGGGCCACTCTCCGGTTTCCCAAATCTTTTTGCAGATCATATGCATAACATTTACTCCAACATCTCCAGTCTCTTTTAAAACTTCTGCGGTGATCTGATCTGCGCCAGGAGATTGTCAATTTTTTAACTTTTTGATTGCTTTTCCTACCTCTGACTTTAGAATGTTTGGTTCTCTCTCTACAGTGAACTCGTCGTGATTTACATTCTGGGGATCATCTGCATATAGACTTTGACAATATTTTCTCCATACCTCCGCAATCCTTTTCTCGTCATTTATAATATGTTGGCTTTGATCCATTATTGTTTGTGTGATTGGTTTAAATTCCCTGGATAGATATCGGACTTTGTTATATATAGCTCATGGGATTCATACCGGTTTGCATGTCTCTCTAGTTCTTTCTTTCTTCATTCTTCATTTATATGTTTATTTTTATCATCCCTACATGCTTTTTTAATTTCTCTATTAACCTTGCTAATTCGTTTTTGTTGCTGTCGTTTTGATATATGAGAGATTTGATTCTCCTTCGCTCTTCGAGAAGTTTCATCTATACAGCGTTCCATGTTAAGAAAATAACATTGCGGAGATAGGGCCATGTATTTCTTATGGACGATAGAAGCGCAGCGATGTCACGATGAACGCAAACACGATTCAGGGTTGTATAATTTGTATTTTCGTTTTCACAGACATGACTTAAATTAACGTTTTTTAACGTAATTGACCAAAAGTGCCCATTCGAAACAAGAGATGAAAAGTAGGGAAAATGATTTTAATTAAATAAATAGTATTTACAAAAGATAATTTTATTTCATCTTATTTTAATTATAGTAACGACAGTTTATTTGTTTTTCGGTAAGAATATCACATACCATGAATCATAGAAATCAGTAGAAAATATTGCTTAGTTAAATCATGCACTTTGCCGGCTATTAAAGATTTAAAAGTAAATAAACGGACCGCTTGGAATGCATATATCTAATTACTAATTGCAACTTAAAATAATACGGTGTGCGTATGTCAGCGATTTTATGTCGTTCTCTGAGACTACATAATGATAATAAGGCTTTGTGGTTCTTCAGTTGTTATTCTGACTTTACAGTTAAATGTTAATTGAAAATGGAAATCGAAAAATATATCGACAATCTAGTAAACCGCATTCCTAAGAGTTTTGGCAACACTGATTTCCATAAGCCTAATGTTATTTTATTAACGTGAAACGCTCTATAGACATTCATAAATGTTTTAGTGGAACTATTTTTAAATAAAAGAGACACAAAAGAGATACGCTAAATTAAAATCGGATGACAAACAAAAAAGTTATTGCAAAATGAACAACAAAATCGATGTTTTCAAATATTGTTAATAACATTTTTATTATTTTATATACCTGAACTTAAGGGTCTTATAGTCCATTTCCATCATATTGATAGCACATTATGTATGCAAATCCCTAAACTGTTGATACGGGTGACTCAATGAAAAATAGATATTTGTCAACAAGTTTACAGAAGTATATAGGAAAACAATTTTAAATTGAGTATGACCACCAGGTATAAAGGTTGAAGCAGAATAGAATACAATAGTTTTGAGGGTTACTAATCCCTAAATAAAGTTGCCAGTGTCGGAGTGATGGAGATTAACAGGTACTAATGAATTTGCAAGAAATGTAAGATGTTTATTTTATTGGTTATATATAAAATAATTTGTGGCCGTAACAGGGGCCGATTTGTAAAAAATGAATATTATTTTAATCAAATTCCATTTCAGATTCACTGCTTTCTTCAGAATCTAAGGAATCTTTAACTCCAATGTTAATTATTACCGGTTCCAGCATTGCATCAGTCATATTATCCAAATTCCACATTTTATTTTCTTCCTTGTGAACATGACTAACAGCATTTTTCCAATTTTCTGGAGTTACTTTTGATAAGGAATGTTATAATAATTGTTGCAAGTCTTCTAATTTAAAAGTTTTGTTGTTGCGTCCGACTTCACCCTTTACTTGAGACCATATATTTTCTATCGGATTCAGATCACAGTGGTATGGGGGTAAACGTAAAATAATTATATCACGGTTTAATGCCATTTCATCAATTATATATTTTTTATAAGCTGCTTTATGTTGCCTTACAATAGGTAATAATTCCTTTTTTGTCGAATTCTCCTTGTACTCAATTGCGTGTTTATCCAACCATTGGATTATCTCTCCTTTTTTTCATGCCGTTGTTGGCAATTTTTCTGCTAGTCTTGAATGGTAACTAGCATTATCCATGACTATGACAGAATTTTTTGGAATTAAATCCAACATTTGCTCAAAATATTCTTCAAAAACGTCAGCAGTCATTTCCTCGTGGTAATCTTTGGTTGATTTTGAGGCAAAACTTAATAATCCACCATTGACAAAACCGTATTCGTTTTCAATATGGGTTATTATGAGTCTGCGTCCTTTTCCAACGGGAATATTGTTTATTCCAGTAGATACACCTTCGATGAATGCCTGACGGGAACTTTTCACATTTGTATCAACCCATAGATATGGTACAGTATGACCTTCATTTAGCCAAGTTTCGTCCAAATAAAAAATTGTTTTCCCTTCTTCTCGGTACTTTTTAATAGTTCTTAGATAATCTAGTCTCCAACATACAATGTAATCTTTTTTAATTAAAACGGATTTTCTTCTATTCTTTTGCCAACGAAATCCCATCTCTCTCAATAGTCCCCATAATTTCTTGTTGCTTATGATTGGTAACTCTTCGTTTTCTCTAATTAATGTTTGGATTTTGTCCAATGTTGGAAATTCTTTGTTAAAAAAAAATGAGTGGACGCTGCGTCTTATCATATTTTTATGTATTTGTTCAATTTCCAAGGGTTTACTCCCTCCACTCTTCTTGGGAGATGAAACAGTTCCTTATTTTCTTTCTTTTAGGAATCTATAAATTGTTGCTTCTCCAACCCCTGTCATATTTGAACACATGTTAACGATTTCACGAACATTACTTAAAGGGCGTTGATGTACAAGTGCATCGTGTACATTTAATATTATATTTTTCTCTCTTAGACTGAAGGCACCTTTAAAACTACACTTAACCGGGATAAAACCTGTTGTCGACGTCATTTTTAAATGCAAATAACAAAATATCGACACCAAAAACGTAGGTAGGTAAGACATGAACAATGTACATCTACAAACTAAATGGAAGATGCAAACAATTTCTAATTTATATTATTGGCATAAGCTATAATGTGGCATAAAAACTACTTAAACTATCATTAGTGAAGCCTTATCAGTAATTCCAGGTAATCGTTCAAAGAAGGTATTCTTTTTGTGTCAGGCGATACCTTGTATAGAAAACAATAATCACCTTTAAATTACTGTTTACATTAATGTATTTCGTAAAACATTGAATTCTCTCGTTAATCGCCCGTGTATAATTAACAATAATCGTGTGGCATATATACCGTCGTTTTTTACGCACAAAAAAGGTATAGTGAGATTAGTGGACACTTATTTTACAGAAGATTTTTTAAAAGATAATGAATTGTTGACGGCATCTTAAAATATTAATTTTTTTTATTTATTTCAAAATAAGTATAGGGTGACGCCTATGGTTTTTTGACCTGTTGAGGATTTGCATACATAATGTGCTATCAATATGATGGAAAAGGAATATCGGGTTTGAATTGGGTACAAACGATGGGCCAGATCGGTTGAATAGTTTTCCAGAAATTTAATTTGTTTTTATAAGATTTTTGTGATGATGTGATTTTGATGATAATGAAACTCTCGATTTATGTCAACAAAAGATTGAGGTTACATTTGTGTCAGAAGGTTTTATTGGTCAATTAAGACAAACTCCGTATTAATAACCTATGGGAAAAAAGTTTAAAAAAATAACATTTATGTACACAAAATGATTTAATTAGCAATTTTTAAGCTTATAAACATTTACAAAAACTCAGAATTTAGTTCAAATTAAATGGCGAAAATATTCGGAAAGCTGGTTAAAAAAGACGATTTAAAAAAAAGGTCCTACGACCTTTAGGAGCCAAGATAGCCCCTTTTTTAAATCACTGTTACGTTAATTAAATTAGTGCTGAAATTAACCAATCTTTTATGAGAAAAGTCGAAGTTTTTAACAAAATTTTTAGCAAACAAAATTATTGAAAATTGTTAGGAGTATTGTAAACAAAGATAAACAGATAGACCAGATAGACCACGTACTGATTTATTTAAGACATGGATCAGATATACTAGACTGCAGAAATTATAGAGGTGCAAATATTGACTCCGATCACTATCTCATAGCTGGACGTATCAGAGCACGTATATCAAACGCCAGGAACGATAAAACTAAACCAAAAATAATCAAATATAATGTTGATAAATTAAAGTGTACTGAAGTCGAAAGAAACTTCCAAATATGCTTAGATCGTAAAATATCAGAACATCCCAGAAGTGAGGTATATCCCACTGAACTTAGCACAAATTGGGAGTTTATGAAAACCACGCTCAAAGAGACCGCAGAGGAAGTGCTGGGTGAAGTACTCAAGGGACATCGAAACAACTGGTTTGATGAGGAATGCCAACGAATAACGAAAGAGAAAAACGACGCGTATCTGAAAATGATCAACAGAAGGACTAGGAGCAATGTTGAAGAATATCGAGTAAAGAGACGAGAGGAAAAACAAAAACACAAACAGAAAAAGCGGCAACAAATCAATAAAGAGTTCGAAGAAATGGAAAACCTTAATAGAGAACACGAATACAGAAAATTTTACAAACAGGTTAACACAAAAAGAAAAGTTTTCAAGCCACAAGCGAACCAAGTCAAGGCCCTTAACGGAATTCTTTTAAACGAGAGAGTGGAAGTACTAGAAAGATGGCAGGAACATTTTAGTACGCTACTTAATGAAGAAAGTAGAGCTGAAGGTAGATATGATATAGAAATAGAACAGGAGGATACTGAACTACCAACTCTGGAAGAAATAAACAAAGCAATTCAGTCTCTAGTCAGAAACAAGTCACCCGGAGCAGACAACCTACCCGCAGAAATATTTAAATGTGGCGGTCAAACATTTGTAACCCTCCTTCACAAACCTTCTTAATACAGCATATAAAATTGTGTCCCTGATACTTAACGAACGACTGGCACGGTATACTGACAATATAATAGGATCCTACCAAAGAGGCTTCTTGAAAAATAAATCTACCATTGACCACATATCATCCATCAGACAAATATTAGAAAAAACGACGGAGTACGACATAGACTGCCATTACATCTTCGTAGACTTTAAGGCAGCGTACGATACTATTAACAGGTCCCAATTATATTCGGCGATGATCGAATTAAGAATACCAAAAGGATTGGTAGAATTAATTAAAATGACAATGATGAAAGTCGAATGTAAAGTGCGCGTACAAGGGGATGTTTCAAAACCATTTAAAACCAACAGAGGACTGCGCCAGGGAGATGCGCTATCATGCACGCTGTTCAACCTAGCGTTAGAAAAAGTTATGAGAGATTCGGGAATAAACTTAAAAGGTACGATATATACCCGTAGTATACAAATAATGGCATACGCTGATGATATCGTCTTAATGGGAAGAACCCAAAATAAACAGTGGAGGCTTTCACACGTATCAAAAATGCCGCAGAAAACATCGGACTTCTGATTAACATCCAGAAAACTAAATATATGCCGGCCATATCAAGAATTCAACAAAATAACTTAGAGGTGCAACACGAAACGATAGAAATGGTAGAAGAATTCTGCTACTTAGGATCACTGGTAGACTACAAAAATAACACATCCAACGAGATAAAAAAAAAGAATATGCGTGGCTAACCGCTGTTATTTTGGCCTGGGCCCTCAACTCAGAGCGAGAAGTATGTCAATAGCAACAAAGTGCAAACTTTATAAAACAATAATACGCCCAGTGCTCACATACGGATCGGAAACATGGGCAATGACGACCCGAGATGAAGAGTTACTGCGAGTCTTTGAAAGAAAAGTATTGAGGACCATATATGGCGGAGTAAACGAACAGGGTCTGTGGAGAAGGCGATATAACTTTGAACTCTATAGACTTTTTGGTGATGCAGATATTGTGAAGACCATCAAAATAAACCGCCTAAGGTGGGTGGGCCACGTTATGCGGATGGATGAGAGTGATCCCACTAAAATAACTATGCTAAACAGGCTGGTCGGAAGAAGAAGAAGGGGGCGACCTAAACTCAGATATCTGGACGATGTACAGGAAGATCTGAGGGAGATTGGAGTGAGGGGCTGGAGAAGACAGACACTCGATAGGGAAGGATGGAAGAATGTTTTGAAGCATGCCAAGGCTCACGAAGGGCTGTAGCGCCAACTGATGATTGTAAACAAAGAGCACTTTTCGTCCCTACTACAGTAAAAGGAATGGGTCTAGCCGAATGAAGGGCCAGCCGCGCTCTTCAAAAAATCCAACACAGTTTTATGATAGAGCGCTCGGAAAAAAATGACATATCTCGGGTTATGTTGGACTAAATTTGCTCTTTCTTTTTTAAAACTAGGGTACAACTTTAAAATAATAACATTAATCGTATTTTCATTGCAAAATTATCCAAAAAAAAAGCAGCTAATAACTACGGGATGTACAAACCTTTTCATAAGTCGATTTTTATTGTTTTTTTTTATTTATTTATTTATTTTAAATATTATTTATAAACAGTATTAAATTGTTACTTATAAACAATCAACCCTCGTCTGTGCACTCTCGGAAACTGGGAAAAAGACCAAGGAACAAAAAAATACCAAAATTCCATACTCAATTTCTACGGAAAGGACAAAGAAGATTATAAAAGATCAGGACTGGGTCTTTTGCTGCACAAGAAATTTGAAAATGACCTAGAAGCTATCGAATATATGCACCACAAAATCCTAATCCTTCTGGACTAGAAGTTTTTTATAAAAGTGTTCAAGGTACAATGAACAGGATATAGAGAAACGAAAAAATGGTAATTCTTGAAGACACAATAAATTATAAGGAGGAAAAAACTAGAAAATCGTATTTTGAAAAAAAAAAACGACACCTTTTCAGGCTACTCTCTGTTTTTCAATGGCGAACAAAAAAAATCGTAATATGAATAGACAAATCCACATATTTTCTTTTGGTTTCTTTGGTTTTGATTCCTACGGATTAGTGAATACTGAAGATGAAAGCAGTGAAAGTAAAGTACAATGTTAAAAAGTTTCAGTACGAGAAAAAAATATATACAACATGTATTGTGGGCTTTGTGAAAGGAATATAAGTATGTTGATCAACTCTACTGTGTAGTGATTTGAGTAAAGTGTCTTTGAAAAGTGTTTATAGCATTTTAAACAAAGTGAAAGCAAATCAGATGATGTATCTTGAAATCATTCAAACCAGTGGGAGATAACACATTCAGATTGAAGATAAATACAGGTAAATATTAAATACATGGAAATAACTAGGAAATATGTTCTTATACAAAAGGAATATCTTGTGGCAGAGACACTATTAGCAAAAATCCTAGGAAAAATGTATTCTACTGATTAAAGGATTTGTTCTTCAAGGTTTGTTAGAATTCTGGTTTCAAAAATTACTTTAGTCAAATGATACATTTCCTATTGATAAATTCTGCCATAGTTATGGACAATGCCTGTTACTCCATTCAAGATTAAAGGAGCCATTATCTAACAGTAACTGGAGAAAGAAAGATCATTTATATTAGTTAATAAGCAAAAAAAAATAAATAGGTAACACTCTAAAAAGAGATTTTATAGATATAAATTGCATTCACCAAAATTTAAGCAGAATTCCGTAAATGAAGTAGCAAAAGAATGTGGAGATATGGTATTGTGATTACCATCTTATCATTGTGAACCTAATTACGTTAAAAAAATCAAAGCTAAAATGAAGGGATACGTCGAGAGAAACAATACTACAATTAAACTTTTTACAACTCTGTTAAGGACGTGACAAGATTTTACAAGTAATTCACCAGGTTTAAAAACATCAGCAGGCATAGAACGGAGTTGCAATTAGCAGACACATATACAGGGTGAGTATATAGTATGATATTGGTTAATAATTCAATTATGGTATCTAACAATTATTTAGAAAAAATGTAGGCAATGATATTCTTCAGGCTTGGAAAATATGACAAATTCTGCAGGGTGATTAATATCTGTGGTGAAGCAAACACACAATTCATTAAATAGGACTCACTGTGTATTTTCTCATATTTAGATTCCTCTCATAATCCCTGTTCTTACAATAAGGGTCTGACACTAATATATAGGGTATTTAATGATTTATGACTATTTTGATTTCGATATAGCTATGAAATAAACACCCTGTACATAAAGGAGAAGCACATAAATAATTATTGATTTTACAAAATAAGGTAAACATTATGTTCTAGTTTTCAAATTAAGTTTAACAGAAATCATTGATGAATATTCGTATATAGGGTGAACTACAAAAGAAAATTATTACTTTCTTATTCATTATGGCAATGAATATGTGGAGCAAACATAGACTTTGACAACTGATTAATTCAAATGAAGATAAGAATATCCAATTCAAAGTAGATCTGAGGAATAAAAGATGAAAGTTTAAAACAGTAAAACAGTTAAAAACACTGAGATAGCTATGAGATTTAAGTAAACTCTTGAAGAATAGTTAGAAGACTGAATAGATGAAATAGTTGATGATGTAAATGATTATTGGACACAGTATACAAACTTAGGGAATGTGCACAAGCAACACAAACAAAAAGTCAAGCATATATAAGACTTCAAGGATGAAGAACAAGACAAGTAGCGAAATTGTATAAGCAGCTGAGATGAGATAAAAACAAGTACTGAAGAAAAGTGAAAAAGATAAAACTGTGTTTGCAAGAATCAAACAAACAGATGGAAACGCGGAAATTCTATAGTGGGCTAAACAGAACAGAAAGAAATTCAAACCTAGCTGGAACACTTGACTATTAAAAAGGATGCGGGTTGCAATCCAATCAGACAAAAAATTCATATTTAAGTTATGGAAAAATTACAAGAGACAACAGGCATTCTGTGGGTTCCAGACACTAAAGTCGATGTCTCAGCTGAACCATTAAATATTAAAGTTTATACGTGCGATCGAAATATTTGTTTATCATATGACAAACTTTGTTCAGACAATATTTCGACTTTTTACAAATTTCATCAAATACTCTACATTAGATGTCCCGTGAAATTTCTATTGAACTATAACTCTCTATAGCGAGGCAAATTTGGTTATAACGAGAGAAAATAAGATCGAAAAACGTGTTTTTTTACGTTTTTGGACCGGCCGTAGCTATAAATAAATACCTTTTTTGTCTGTCACCCACAATAAACTTCTTCTATTTAATCTACCGACCGATATGGTATTGTCGGAAATTTACAATTTATGATTCACAAGTGTCAGTGTAGGGCATTGACCATTCGCACCTAATAAACTACGTAAAGTTGCTTAAAAACATCGCAAATGAAACAAATTTCACCAGAATTTCATTTCACAGTTGTTTTTGTCGAAGATGTTTATTGTTTGTTTCCTGATTGTGCTTTGGCATCTTGAAAGTTGTGTTGTAGATTACATAGTCACATAGATTACACACTATGACTCCTAAAAGAAAAGCATTTACTTTAGAAGAAAAAATTAACATCCTTAAAGATGTTGAGAACGGTAAGAAGAAAGCAGAAGTTTGTCGTGAAAGAGGAATTTCAAATTCCACTTTATCTACCATGCTCAAAAATAAACACAAGATTTTCGAAGCAGGTTCGTCTTTTTCCGGTAAATCGAAAAAACTAGGTACCACAACTAATAAACAACTCGATACTGCAATGGTCAAATGGTTTACCGTAAACAGGGCTGTGAATGTTCCAATAGGTGGACCACTGCTTCAAGAAAAAGCAACACAGTTTTCAAAGGTGCTAGGTGGTGATGAGAATTTTAAAGCATCAAGTAGGTGTATGAACCGTTTTAAGGCCAGGTACGAAATTACGTGTGGAAAAATTTGCGGTGAAGCGAAGAGTGTTTCCAAAGAAGTCACTGACAACTGGTTGAAGTCATAGCCTACAATAAGACAAAATTACAGTGACGATAATGTTTTCAATGCCGACAAGCTGGGACTTTTTTAAACTTACTCCAGGCAAGACCCTCAAATTCAAAAATGAACATTGTATAGGTGGCGAGTAATCAAAAGAAAGGGTAACTGTACTGGCATGTGCCAACATGTCTGGCCCCGAAAAAAAGAAATTAGTCGTCATTGGGAAATCTCAAAAAGCACGATGTTTCAGAGGTGTGAATCAGCTTCCTTTCACATATGAATTTAATAAAAAATCGTGGATGGCAGCAGAGATTTTTAGTGGAGAACTTTTAAGTGGGACAGAGAGTTGGGACATCGAAAGATTCTTTTAATTGTTGACAATTGTACAGCCCATCGGAAAGTTAACCGTTTACAACACCAAACATTCACCTTCTTTTTTTATCCCCAAATTGCACATCTGTTCTGCAACTACAGCCAACATCAGAAAATGTTTCGGCATTGCGGGGTGGACAGACACTGAGGTAGAAAACGAAGATGAATATCCTGTGGCAGAGTGGTTGAGGTTACAACAGCAACGTCAAGAACTAAACAACACAAAGAACTAAATTGAACAATGATGATGAGTTTGCTGAAGTCATTGCCATTGATGATGACGTCATTGTTTATGTTTCACTGATGGATAGTGAAATTATCGCGGAAGTAATAAATCAGCCGGCGGAGCGCGTTATCGTCAGTGACGAAAGTGATGAAGATGGAGAAGACAATCGCTGTGACTCTAAGCAAGAAGGTCCTAATAGACAAGATGTGGAAAGTGCTTTAAATGTTGTAAGAAACTTTATCCAAAGACAAAACGCAAATGAAGAAGCATACAACTGTTTCACATCTTTAGAAAATATGATAGGTAGATAGAATGATACTGGACAATTTAAAGCAGTCAAAAATGACAGACTTCTAATTGCAGAAGCAATAGCTTATGTTATCCTTGAAAATTTTTGACTCCAAAATTAGTTTGTTTAAAAAACAACTAAAAAGTATCTTACAATAAGTTTGTTGTACATCTATATTATTCTTATATGTTTGTATTATTCTGAGGTGTTTGTTATTTTAATAATTTTTTGTTGTTAAGGTGTAACTTTGTAAAACTTGTGATTGTTATTTTAATAATTTATTGATTGTAAGATGTAACTTTGTAAAAATTGTAAGTAAATGGATGCCGTATATAAATAAATAAATAAATAAAATACACTTTATACATTACATAGTTGGAAAAAAATGTAGGTACAGATTTTTTGTTTTAACATAGGTATAATCATTGACAATAAAAGTAAACAACTCTTTTTTGTTTTAATGTATTTCATTGTCAATAAAAGTAAACAACTTTTTCAAAAAAGCCATTCAAACAATATTTAGCATCTTATATTGCTCCGAATTGCCTCACTATAGGAAGTTAATGTCAATTTCCTCGGTATGCAACAATGAAAAATTTTATTATAAACGTCAAAAACCATAAATTTTGTTGTAATAAATATTGAAACATATTTTGTAAATTAATTTTTGGAATTAACCACAAATACCTTAATGATACACTACTGGCTGTAAAATGAGTCAGACCAATAAGAAATATATCTCTTTCTACCTTATATAAAAGTGTATAACCTATTCTTTTCTACTTGTCACTGACATATACAATGTTGTCAAGTGTAATTCTTGTAGGCAAAATTTTATCATCCATTTAGATCTTTTTCAATAAATATTGACATAATTGAATATATTTTATTAAATATGTCATTGAAAACAACATGTCTGTTATTTGATGACTATTTGGGTGAATGTAAAGTAGACTGGTGAAAGTAGATGATAATCAAATATCTAATAACAACCTGACAACAATGTCGTTTTTAAGGCTTTTCTGAGAACTAAATGGACCTAGTATCCAAGATTTTGAATACAGGCCAGCCACAGGCACATTTTTCTTCAGTTTCATTAACAATTTTGTGTTTTTTGAAGACATTATTGATTGAACCATCTTTGTGAATATTTTAATTAGGAACTTTTACTAGTTTCTCCATATATAAACCATCTTAAAACTAATAAAAATCATTCTAATAGAGATTTGATTAATTTTAAACTAGTTTTCTTAATTTTTTCGATTTGTACCTATATTTTAGCATTTTTAGTAGTACTAGGTATAATAATGGAACATTTATAAGCAGGTAAAATTCCTGTGTGATTTCTGTAATTATTCAGATGTGACTTAAATAAAATATGTACCATATAAACGATATTTGCGTACAAGCGATGTAAATTCTTTCAGATAAGTAATTTTCATCTGCGTAATTTGAGATAAAACTTGAGATAGCCAAAGTACGTCAAAAAATTTGAATAACCATCATCAGTACCAAGGAAAGGTACATATGGGTATACCAAGGAAAACACGTATAGGTCACTAGTATACTTATTTATTAGTTACTAGCGTTTATCTAAAAATGAGATTCGTATTTTGATTTGCATAATCAAACGAAAACAAGAAATGTTTATAAAAAATGAACTGGTTATCTGAAATACATTTTCGGCGTTTTGACCTTGTAATTTTTGGAGGCACCCGGTATTTTTAAGTCAAAATCGACAGACTCAAGGCCATCTAATGAGAGAGAGAGGAGTTAAATGGAAAGTCAAAATGAAAATTTTATGGTTAGGAAAACGGAGGCACGTTGTAGATTTAATACAGTACTTACCCTAGGATAGTTTTCCGATAGAGATACTTCGATGGCCTCCAAGGATTCCCTATATGCTCACTGCTTGATTTCCGAAATGAACCTCTACTAGTGGGCCTGTTAATCTCTTTCCGTCTTCTGGCGATAGTAGCGTTTTTATCGGTTTTTCCGTTCATAAGTCCTACTTTGTTGTTCCCATGGGTGGTATAACCATTTGTGATGGTTTCTGTTTCACTGTCACCTTCTTTTATATTCATATTAAGAGAGTCTTGAGTAGTTTGCCAAATACGAAGCCAGAGATGCTTTGCGGGCCCTTCTTGTTCCGGTTGCAGCCAATATATGGACGAATCCATCAAATGTTATGTAGAAAGTTTTCACAATTTCGCCATCGTTACTTTATTTCATTTATTAATCTCAATTTGACAAAATACACGCTAAAGTCACACCTTGAGCATATCACACGACTGAAAAAACTGACACTTGGTTATGTCACATTCTTGCACTTCTACCACTTGAGGGAGACGCCGGTAACAAACTATTCGCGCGAGATTTAAATTTTGCACATATATCATATTTTTCGCAAACGATATTGAGAGATTCGTCATTAATATTAATAACATGAAGACATTACATAAACTCTATTATTGTTTCAATGATCAATCAAATTATATGTAAATATGTAAACATTATGACTCATACTTGCCTCATATGGTAATTCCAAATTGTGTCAAAAGATTTGGGGAAAAGAATTTGGATTGTCAACATCACTTTAAAATCGTGTTTATAGTTATTTTTGTAAATTCAAATGAATTCTTATGAACTTTTTAATATCTTGTAGCAGTAATTTTAAAAGAACGTTTTCTCTTTATGCTCATGCCCATAGAATTCATAAGTTCGTACTTAATTATTCCTTAAAAATCAAATAATCCTACTGGTGGAGATATTAATATGAAAGTAAATTTTATCTCCTCCACAGAAACTATTTATTCTCCACCACACGCGCTATCCTAGATGGTTTGTCTTGTCACTCTTTCACTATTGCATTATATATATTATAAATATGTGATTCATGTTTTTGATACTTCCATCGAAGTACTGTTAAGAACAATTTTCAATTATTTAATAAAAAATGCCAAAATGCTATTCTAAATTGTATACAAATACAGGTATCATTACGCCCTTATATGGCCGTATTTAATTAAATAAATTGTGGATAGTTAACAACATAGATGTAGAAACGAAAAATTGAGGTTAGTTTTGAGTTTAAAAAAACGTCAAAACTCAAAACATGCCAATGTTCAATTTCAATTTTTTTTAATACTTGTTGATCCCAGACTAACCTTTGGACCTATTATTTAAAATTTTATCAAATATCGTCGTTTTACGTAAAACCACCTTTTAGTATTTTAAACTTAATTCAGAATGGCCGCACTACAACGTTTAAGTGGAAGAATTGCAGTTGTGACTGCTTCCACTGACGGAATTGGGTTTGCGATTGCTCAAAGACTAGCCCAAGAAGGAGCTAAAGTTATTATAAGTAGTAGGAAGGAAAAAAATGTAGAGAAGGCCACGGCAGCACTTAAGGTAAATTATATCCAAGTTTCGTTATTCAACTGAATCTTTTATTAATATTTAGAATGAAGGACTTGATGTCACTGGTCTAGTTTGCCATGTATCAAAACCTAGCGATAGGAAAAAATTGTTTGAGGAAGCAAAAAAAGTTGGAGGTCTTGATATTTTGGTGTCCAATGCTGCAGTTAGTCCCGCTGTAGGAGGAGTTTTGGACTGTCCAGAGGAGCACTGGGACAAACTATTTGATGTGAATGTTAAATCTTCTTTTCTTCTGGCTCAAGAAGCTCTGCCACTCTTGAGAAACAGTAAGGTAATAATAGATGAATTTTTGCTTTTTTTTTTCAAAATGGTGATATACTTGCTGGAATTCAAAATCCAATATCACTATTACAATGATAAAATTTAAGTTTTTTCATTATTTGATTGTTTTGTAATGAGTTCTTTGTGTAATTTGATAAAGTTTAATAAATATGTGATTTTTTAGACAGGAAGAATAATCTTTATATCTTCAATTGCTGGTCTTCAGCCTTCTGAGTTTTTGGGTGCATATTCTGTAACTAAAACAACCTTACTAGGACTTACCAAGGCTGCATCTATACAATTGGCCAGGGAGAACATAACTGTCAATTCAGTGTGTCCTGGTTTGATAGAGACGAAGTTTTCTGAGGCCATAACCAAAGATGAAGAGGCAGCTAAGATGGCTGTGCCAGCAATACCAATGAAAAGGTATAATCAAATAAATATATGTTATAAAAAGTTTTTTGATTATTTGACATTAATTTTTGACTTGTTTCATATAGAGCCCTTAATTAGGCAGTAGCTGGTACTGGGAGATAACTATTCTAGTCAGGGTACAATTTTGTGTGTAGATATACGATATACACTAAATAAATTAATAACAAAAGTATTTACATATTTATTTCTTGTTTCTAGATTTGGTCAACCAAACGAAATCTCTGGTATAGTGGCATATTTAGCATCTGATGATGCATCCTATGTAACTGGGGAGAACTTTGTGATAGCAGGAGGAATGTCATCACGATTATAAGTTCTAAAAGAACAAATTCCACACTTTATTGTTTGTGTTCTGGGAATAATACATCACGGGGAATAGGGATAAATAAGATTTATTATACAGAAGATACATATTTTTATTACATTTTATTCTTTATTTATGTTTTTTTTTCTATTTCTTTCACAATCGTAATTTTTCATTTTTACTGTTCAGCTATATAAACCAGTTTAAAAATGAATATTTTACATAAAAATCTAAAGATAAAGATCCCCAGATATCTTACAACAATTATTTTATAGATGGTAGCAAGAACAAAAGTAATTAGACAATCAATTTTTCTGTTGAAACATCAAAAAATCAAAAACACAGATATGATAGCAGGTAGATATCAAAATATGTGCTAAAAAAAGGTTTAGGACAGCAAAGTAATGACATAATTAAAATCATTATCACAAACTGTCAAAATATGGACAAATGACTTGGAGATTTTGATTTTGTTACCAAAATAAGGTATGCTATGAATGTAAAGTCACTTATAGGATACTAACTAGAAAATAAGTACAAAATTAAATAAAAAACTACATAAATTTATTTTAAATATGTACAATACAGTTTAAAATACATACTGTTTACACAACGCCCTCAAAAACGTACTTTTCCTTAAATTACTTGCTTCTCTTTGTATTTCTCCATTGTTACTAGAATTCAGCTCCAACATTCCAATGACTTGTATCGCAATCTTCCTTCTCTGGAACTCTCCCTTTTTATTATGAGTGTATATGAGATATTCCAAAATACTGGTATCCCAGAAACAATGATAATATGCATCGACCGCGTCGTTGCAAGTTTTCTGCTCGGACAATATCCGGAACGCCAACATGTAGTCAGTTTCTTCTAAAAATTGACATAAAACGGCAGCTTGAGTGTGTGCACCGAGGGTCGTGCAACATTTTATCATTCTCCGGAATACATGGTCGTCATAGCCGATAGGAGTGT
This sequence comes from Diabrotica undecimpunctata, assembly GCF_040954645.1. NCBI lineage: Eukaryota > Metazoa > Arthropoda > Insecta > Coleoptera > Chrysomelidae > Diabrotica > Diabrotica undecimpunctata. Next base: position 4,475,390 of record NC_092808.1, on the reverse strand, counting down.
TGAAATAATCGTGGAAGACGAGAAGGGATTTGAGATAGTAACTTAACGATATTTGGTAATGGCCATTTGCTGAAAAAAATGTGTTTTAGTATGTTTTAAAGATCAACAAATCGTAATCATAAAATTATTGCCAAAAATATCTTTTTTAGCAATGCAATCAGCTTTTATTTGGACTAAAGCGAATGTGTATGTGAAATTTATTAGTTTTATAAACAAAATAAGTATAGTCAATTAAAAAATATATTTAAGATCTTTTAAAATTAATATTTCAAATTAGTCAGGAATTTCCCTTACTGAATTGCGCCAAATATAGGCAACTTACACATCTTTGTTGCAATGTTATATGCATATATCTTTTGTACTGCAACAATTCATTTCATGTTGTAAATAATTTCAGACATATTATAAAAATTTATCCTGGTGATGAACTGCAGAATATTTAATCATATCGATTTTTTATATATTCTTATAATGACTATCTACCGTGAAAACTTTCCTGAAATCTAGTTTTTTTTATTTATAAAAATATTATATTGATGAACAAAATTCTTTTTTTATCGGTATTCCAATTTTATGATGTATGAAACTTACCAAAATTTATATCACCCATCAATCTTAGCCACGCAACATTATTCGGATATTGGTTCAAACCGTGGGTGATTACCTCAAGTAGTAACTCGTTAACAGCTACGATATTGTACGAATTTGCGCTAAAAAAAAAATAATATTAATTTATAAATGTATATTATCTTTATTATCGATAATAAAAAATAATAAACGAATTTTATAACGGGTGGTGAATCACCAAACGGGCCATAGGAAACTCAATGGAAAATTCTAAATTGTTGAATTCCTGCTTCCCTAATTATTTTACATCAAAAGTTATAAGAAACTTTTTATAGAGGAGTGAAATCTGTATTAAAAACAAGTGTTAAAATTGTTCTACGAATTAAACGTACTCCAAGATTTTGCTGTTAATACATTGATTTAATTTTGATTTTCTAAATTTCTTGGTACCTCAGGAATATTGTTTGTACAGGTAAAATTAGAAATCACGGTCCCAGTATTTTCAAAATGTTGTAAAATCCTTTGAATTGTTGAATGACTTGGAATTGATTTATTGCGATATCTTACGCTAAATAAAGAACTGACAATTCGCGTACTATTGCCTGAATAAAACATTTTTATTATTGCTACTTTCTCCTCAACTGAATACATTTTTAATCAACTTTATTATTTTTTAAACAATAAATCACAAAATAAAAATTTTGGCAATTCAAATATTGTCAAATATCAGAAACATCAATATGACCAAACGCAACATGTCATACACATTCTTGCACAGCGTGTGGCCTGACTTTAAGGGGTGGCCTGAAAAATGTATTATCTTCTTCTTCTTCTTCTAATGGCGCTACAACCCTTTGTGAGTCTTGGCCTGCTTAACAATGTTCTTCCATTCTGCCCTGTCGGATACTTTCCTTCGCCACTGCCTGATGTTCATGGTTTTAAGATCCCTCTCTACGTCGTCTATCCATCTTTTACGGGGCCTTCCTCTTGTTCTGTTTCCTTGGGGCTTCCATATCTGAACTACTTTTACAGCTCGATTATCTGGCATTCTTTCTAGGTGACCAAGCCAGTTTAGTCTTTGTGATTTTACAAATCTGACAATATCTGCGCTCTGCATTAGTTCATCCAGCTCGTGGTTCATTTTAATTCTCCACGAACTATCGCTGCATTGGGTTGGTCCAAATATCTTCCTTAGTATTTTGCGCTCAAATATTCTCAGTTGATTTTCATCAGTGGTTGAGAGGGTCCACGTTTCACATCCATATGTGACCACTGGTCTAATTACTGTTTTGTAGATTCTCAGCTTAGACTCACGATTCAGTAACTTACTTTTCATTAAGTCTTTGTATGCATAAAAGCACTTATTACCGCTAAGAATCCGTGCTTGTATTTCTTGACTGATGTTGTTGTTGTCATTTATTATTGAGCCTAGGTAGGGAAAAGTGGAGGCATATTTGTAGGTATGGTTGTATGGAAATTTTGGCAATTCAAATATTGTCAAATATCAGAAACTTCAATATGACCAAACGCAACATGTCATACACATTCTTGAACAGCGTGTGGCCTGACTTTAAGGGGTGGCCTGAAAAATGTATTATATTCATGCAAAATTTTGGAATATGTTTAATTCGTAGAACAATTTTAACATTTGTTTTCGATACATATTTCAGTCCTCTACAAATAGTTTTTCTTGACTTTTGGTGTAAAATAATTAGGGAAGCAGGAATTCAACAATATAGAATTTTCCACTGAGTTTCCTATGGCCCATTTGACGATTCACCACCCTGTATAGTGAGGAATACATTTAAAAATATTGTGTAGAGATGGAAGATTGGGTTAATTCTGGTGATTCGGATCGACGGATTCGAATCGAAAACGATGCCGAAAAATGAAACAGTTGCAACACAAATACTATTATACTAGCGGACCAACTCGACATCGAGTTTTTTAAATGAAATTTTTATTTTGCGAGAAAAATTAAGTAAAAATATTTTTATCAATAACTCAAAAACTATAAATGATAATTTCATGAACTTACATTTTTGAACTCTACGTTGAATTCTCTATTGATTTGACTAATAAAAACGAAACCGGAAGTCGACCTCAAAACCGGAATGCAATTTTTAGTTCATCAAATGTCGACATGGATATCATTTAGCAGTTAATTTTGCATGCCGATCACGAATCCGGTGTCAGATTGGCTCTATCTTGACGTTTTATGCGCGTTTCGGGTCACTTCCGGTGTCGGATCGCAACCGGAAGTACATATTTAGATTCGTCTCGACGAGACCTTTGTGGGAAACATATATACATTGTGGGGTCTAAAACTTAAAGTAAATTTTAACTTCCGGTCATCTCAAAACCGGAAGTGAATTTTTGTACCAAAAGTATATCTTGACAATCTCATACGTAATACTAATAATATTCCGAAAAAATATTTTAATTATCTAATATGGTTTTTGAGTAAAGTGGTGAACAAGAAAAGGGCTTAGCGCTTTAGTATATAAGATTAGATCTAGAATAGAACGTTAAAAAAACTTAAGCGGAGTTGGATTATTCGGTTTAAAACATCACGCTATTAGTATTAATAGGTGTAATAGTATTAAAACAGGCAACCAGTATTACCCCGTACCTATTAGGGGTTGCATATCTAGTTGCAATATCTTAAAATAACTTATGAACAAATAATTTATCTTACAGGTTCAAAAATACCAAGAAAACAATAATTTAATAGATAATTAGTAGTTTTATTAAAGTATACTTACTTGCTGACGGTAGCTGGCCACAAATTGCAATACTCGGCCTGTAGCTCTAGGCCGTTTTCGTCTTTAAGTATGTTAAACATTTTCGTTAACATAGATATGACAGTGGTGAGACAACAAGATTCCTTTAATTTGAAAAATATAGACACCAGGTTGGTCTTAAGGCTTGACGAATCGTTGAAACTTGCGGCGTTCCTTTTCGATTGTGAAGTTGACGCAAAAAGTGGCAATACTGAAATCATAGAACAATCATTGAAGTTGACACATTCCACATACATTTTTTTAATAAATTCAAGTCAAATTTAAGGTTTTTACATTAGTGTTACTATATTATTAGGACTTGTGGAACATCTCTAGTGTGCTAGTTACCGTGGATATTTACTCTTAAGCAAAGAAATACGTTGTTTCGATGTACGTTTGCACACTCACTAGATTTAAGAAATATGGATGTCCTAAAAATAACAGCCAGAGACACACTCTAACGTTTTTAGTACAAGTTTTGGTTTTCTTACTACTTTAAGCATGACTTCCTTTACTGCAGACTTTATCCAGACCAGAATTACCATCGAAAAGAATGCCATGACCTTCTTAAATTGTAATTTTTGCAACAGCTGTATATTATATACATAAAACAAGTAATTTTTAAACCACAAATATTTGGAATTACTGGCTGCCTATATACGTCAACTACAAAATGTAAAGTAAAAAACCACATTTGATATTATTTTACAACTGTTTATAAATGATTAGCAACAGAAAAAGAATAAAAAAATCTACTTATCTGAAAGTTAAACACAAGAATTATCAAATAAAAGAATGCTATGACCTTCTTCAATTGTGATTTTTGCAACAACTCTATATTATACACACAACCAGAAATATTTGGTATTACTGGTTGCCTATATACGACAACTACAAAGAATACAGTACATATGATGATATAATCGTTTTCATCGTTCTTGGCGTGTACATGTAAAAACACTTGCAATAAGTTGTTTCATCTGTCTTTCCTTGTCTAAGCTCGATTCGTTTACCTCCTCCAGTGGCGGAGCAAAATGTAGCATGTCAAACGAAATAATAGTTATAAAAGAAAATTATAAATTATTTTTCATTAAATTTCTAATAACGGAATATACGTATAAATTGCGAAGAAGTATTTTTCTAGCTTGCAGTACAATAGGACAGGATATAACGAAAAGTACATTTTAAAAGCATTTTGAAATATACCCAAAAAAGTGTTAATTATTTAACCCACTTTAATTAAAAAATGATACAGATTTTTTAAGATTTAAGCACTGTAGCGAATTCTGAACTGTTACAACGTACTGACCTTGATTAATTAGCTAATCAATCAGCGTCTTCACTGGAACTGTCTTCATCATTGGAATCTTCCGCCAAATCGATGATAATCCTACTTTCATTTTCATCATATGTGACCATTTTTGCCCAGTCGTCCTGAATTAATTTTTCAGTATGGTTAACACAACTCGCCCACACTGCAGGTGTTGCCTCAGCTAATGCATCGCCCCAAACTTTTTTCACTGTTTCATCTCCACGTCCATGTTCTCCAATATGACGATCATAGTATTATTTAGAAATGACCCAGACCAACTTAATCGGATTATATTGACAGTGATATGGAGGCAATCTCAAAACCTGATGCCCATGTTCTTGGAGTAGCTCGTCTATAACGAACCTTCTACTCTTCGATTTCGTAGAAAACAGTAATCCAGCATCTTTAACAAATCCTTGCCTACTTCCGGCATGTAAAACAACAAAGCGTTTACCTGTATTTCGTGTCCTTTTCTGATGCTTTTCACACAGTCATCTTGCCAAGTACGTTTATATGCCCCTTTTATGAATATCCATGTTTCATCTAAAAAAACGAACTGAAGTGGGCTTTTTTTCTCATTTATTTTATAAATTTCTCATATAATGCCTCAAAAAATACAGTCGTTTGGAGACAATACATGGTTTCTCACAGAGTACTCGTCTACTATTTTCTAGTTTGTATGAAAACCCACAATTTTTCATAAGACGCCACAAACTTGTATCAGAACCGTCATAGAGATGCTTGTTTCTTAATTGTGTATTTAGAACTTTAATTGTAACGTGCTCTCCTTTTGCTTTCATGCCATACAGTACATTTCTAATCTCTCCTTTTATAATATCGCTGACATCATTAGTCTTTTTTTTTGACATTACGTGACTCTCCTGGTGTAGTAAGAGCTGCCCCTGTCTTGTATTCACTCTTTATTCTTGTCACTGTGCGAAGACTGATTTTCAAAGCGTCCGCTACTCGTTCATGTACCGTTGATATCGAAAGCAAAGGTCCGTTGTTTTCTATTTCTTTTTTAAAATACTCCAATAAATGAACTACACATTGTCGCATTTCTCCTGTTATCGTTTTTCCCGGCATTTTTTTTTATTAAATAGAACAATTAGTTATTCACGACAAAAAATAGTAAGTAAAACTGTTCGGAACAAATTCCAACAATGACTGACTAAAATCGACTAAAACAACATAAAATATCAATGGTAATTGCTACAATTATAAACCTATTAGCCAGCTCATCCACGAACAATGCCACAAGTCATTATTGCAATGGGTATCGGAAGAGAGAGAGTTAATTTATAATAAACTGGAATTTTTAAGTAAGTAGTAAGAGCTCAAACTATTAATTAATTAAAAACTGTTTACTTATAAAAACTATTTCATCAGCTACTTCAAACCTGCACAGATCAGGGTAACATGTTAAAAAAAAACACGTCACTGCCAGCTGTCTGTATTCGTAAAGAGGCCGAACTTATCACCGACACCGTATCGGCCAAACGCATCGGTGTTATTGCTACAATACTGGGAGACGTGAGTGGTCTCTTCATTCCCTTCTCATCGCACTTTACCATGACGAACGTGACTCGCACAATTGAATTACGCATCTGTGTATCAGAGAGAGACGAATATTAAAAATTCCGTAGTAGCTTATTTCAGGCACACGCCAAGAACGATGAAAACGAGTATAATTATTTTTCAACTATTATGGTTAGTTACAGAAAAAAATCTATCTGAAAGTTAAAAAGAATAAAAAAACTTGCCTAAATCCCACAGATTTTTGGATAACTTCTTGGTCCCTTTGTGTTTAGTGAGTTCTTGGCATGAAAGAGCTATTGCTGAAGGTATTTCGAACGTGGCCCATCTTTTATCCAGATTTGTCAGAAATTCCCACCGTCCGAGATTGATCAAGCATATAACACACTGCTCGACGATTTCACTTCGCGGCAGGACAGAATCGCTAGTTTGTAAACAGGCTTCGCAGGCGTCGGCTACAGCATTTTTATCTAAACATAAGAAAAAAAGTAATTAATAGATACAGATCTTAGCATCACTAACAGATGCAGATTACCTTTGAATCCTAGCAATAAAACTGATTAAAAAGAGAGAAGAAACACTCAAATTGAAAGTAATAGACTCCATTCAATTAATTTTAGTTGCTGTTACGCCTCTTAAATGAAACTATTTTATTTATACCTGCTGGCAAAAGCAGACTAACTGGCCAATCTCTCCATACTGTCATATTTACCCGATTAAAATATAATTTTAGTGAATGGTTAAAAAGATACTTCAAAATTCTCGTCAGCTCAGTAATTATCGAATAGCCCTCGTATATTACCCCATATAAGATAAAAACATTCTTACCTATGACGATGATAGGCCACTGATCCAGTATCTGTGCAATCTGCACCAACAAAATTTCCCAACTAACAAGCTTAAAAAGTTTCGTCAGGTTGCAGTTGGTGACTTGCAGTTCCTTTTCCAGTATGACCAGAAACTCTAACGACAAGTTGAAGTTTTTGTTTAATAGTTGCTCCTTGGATTTTGCTAATAGGACGTACGCAAAATCCTGCACGAATCCTGTAAAACAGTTATTATTCATTTTACCCTCGTATGCAACAAACTTCTTTAAGAAAATGGTTTGTTTAATCATTTTCACATTTACATATTCTAAAATTTTAACTTACCTCTAGGTAAAGACTTTACAACACTTTGTAAAGGAATCGGTAGTTCCCATTGTGGATTTATCGACCAAACTGTAGTGCCTAAATTCATCATGGCAATTTTAACTAATATTTCTTTGATTTCTACATGATCTATTGTTATGATCAATTGTTTTTCTAATTGTCTTAACTCTAGTTTTGGTTTTCCTAAAATATGAGGTAATGTTATTAATATATTTTGGAATATAAACAAACATTTCTAATTTGTGTGTTTTTGTCATATAAGAAGTTGAAATATTGTTTTTTTTAATTGTTTGAATAATAAAAAAGGACTTTTGGTTATGAACATTCATGCTGTGTGATTGGTATTATTTCTAGACCATCAATACAATATATTCATGGTCTAGTAATTTAATAACGATATATGTCAAAATAAATATTATCTTGAGAAGTATATATGTTCTACTTACTTCTTTTATTGGTCTCTAATGGTTTCATATTGATCACACATTCCGGTATATCAATAGTTGACTGGAAGCTTTCAATATATGACAAATCAAGTTTGTCGAAGGCTGAAGAAATGTCTTTGTTGGACTGTACTTTAGACAACAAATCTGGAATGTCACCTCTTATAATTTCTTCTATCAGAAACGTTTTTATGGTTTGTTTATCAACATAGGAGAACGAACTCCAAGATGAATGAATTGCCTGAAAATATTATTGACTTAACTCTATAGTACCATGTGATTTCGAACCGTATTAAAGAATGTGCAATTTTATTAAAACATATAGAAGTTAATAAGTAAAAAATTCACTACAACTCACCCATATCAATGTATCGCAGTTTCTATACAAGCACAACGAATGCTGATATATCGGTTTTCTATCCAAAACGCACCTCAGAATATTAAGCGCCTTAATTTTTGAAACCAGATCTCTAGCCACTGTAAATGCGCCGCTTGATAGAGCGCCTTGAATGTCCAACTCCAGATTGATTCTGTGCATTAGAGGAATCTCTTTGGCCACGTTATCCTGTTGTAGAATAGTCGTAATTCCCTGTAGGATCGATCAAATAGTAATTTAATAAACTGCATTAGCAAGTATTAATGAGTTTATGAGTTTCCTAGTGAACTTATAATACAAGAAGAAAAAGAGATAAGGAACACTACGAAAAAGATGGTAGTAATGCAGTTGTGAAGACACAACAGACAAACCTAATGCTTGTAGTGAAAAAGAGGAAATTTGTCATTGACGTCAATAAATAATATAAACGATAATAATAAATTTGTTAGTATTTTACTTACTTTATATTGATTTACTACAGAATTGTTCAGTTGTTCAAGCAGATTCCCTCTCTGAATGTCGGCGGATCCGTGACATGCTTTAATATACACATCCAGCATTTGCTTGTCAACATCGTAGAAACCGTTGATCTCAGGAATATCAGCAAATAGTTCGAGGCACTTGGAGAAATGTTTTTTCGCCAAATCGTACTGCTCCCGATGGAAAAAGAATGTGCCCAAATCGTAGTTGATCTGGGCGCAAAATTCGTTCTTCTTTAGCTCTTCGCTTTTGGTCCATTCGAATTCTATACAGTCGTTAGATTCTGTGGGTAGCTTGAAACAGTCGAATGTTAGAAGGGAGGGGATGATTTGCCATTCTAGGGCTTCGGTTAGGAAATTGACTGTTTTGTTAATGTTTTCGGGACAGCATATAATAGATTCGTCTGCCTTTGAAATATCGTTTATACTGAGAATAAAAAAAGTTAGAAAATAACTTATTTAGTCTATAACAGAGTTCTTAACGTGAAAGTCATGATTATTATATCTCAAAAAAACTCATTAGATTCATTATTGCGTCAAGAGATATGCATAAAGAATTCTTAAATATTCTATCATATAAAGAAATATAAAACTAGTAATCTAAGTAAAAAAACTGCTTACCCGTATCTGATTTGCCAATTAGATGTTATTCTGTGCATAGAAGTACTCAGTAACCACCTGTGAAATAACAACAGAGCAAACAAATATGGCGGCGAGGCTGTTTTAACATCTTCTTCTTCAACATTTGGTATTTCTACTGTCTTTTTATCGTTTGTGAAATACATAAGATCTTGTAAGAGACTAATTTGCGTCTTAAAAGGCAGGTTTCTTATTTGGACTATAACAGATAATATAGTTATTAGCAGAAATTTAACAATAAACCATAGAACTAACTTATGAATCAGAATCACGTAGTACTACTGGGGCATATAAAAGAGACATCTACTCTCAAAGAAAATTAAGCTCAAATTTCTCAAGGACTTTACAAAATATCAACAAAAAAATGTTTTATTAACTTTGCAATGATATTTCATTTTACAGTGGTAAATAACTACTTCTGTATGATCCAAATAGATGATAGACTCACTTCAAGATTTAGAGTCCATGCAATACAAACTCCTGACTTTTTTCCACTTTCTACACTAAGGAAACTAAGTCCTAACCCCAATATTGTCATGTACAAACCGTTATGTGAAAACAAGCCCTCAATAAAAACAAACATCAGAAGAATCAGAATGCCTGGTGTTCTACTAACCCCCAATCAAGACAGCAGTTGGATTTGTGGTTCGAAGTCTACCCAGGTTGTACCAGGCTGTCAAAACAATAATAGGACATCTGCAAGACAATAAACACAAGGAAACTATCAAGAAATGCTTTCAAAGAATCCAAAACCCTGCGAATAGATAATTGCAATACACAGTATTACTACCAGAAAATAAATTTGTGGAAATCAAGACTGAATTGGAGGTAATAAAATAGGTTGGGCGAAGTGGAGAACAAGCAAAGAATGTAAAATTCGAAGCACATATTCTGCTGGTAATATATACAGTAGGGCAAAGAGACAGATACTCAATACTGTTTATCATGCTAAAAATATAAAATCTCATGCACTTCAACTATGTACAAAACCTCAATAAAAATCAAAATTAAAATTATGTTGTAAATATTCATGAATTGTATAAAGGAATTGTTTATCAATATTTTCAAATTCCTTTTCAGGCAAGTTTCTGATATTCTCAGGCAGAACATTAAAACATTTTATTTTTCAATATCCTGGTCCATTTTGACACCTTCTCAAATGCCAATATGCTGGTATTATATTCTTCTTGTGCCTAGTATCCTAACTGTGCTAATCTTCATAACTTCTATAAAGATTTATATTCCTATGTCGGTACAGTTATAACTCACAATCTTTCGTATGGCTAATGGCAGGCCTCCCTAAATCCCAAACCAGCAAGTACTCTCATTGCCTTTCTCTGCAGACCAAATACTCTGTGAGTGTCAGCTGCATGACCCAGACAAGATTAAAGTATGAGATGTGAGTGGAATATGAAGTGATATGTAATACATAAAGTCTCCAGTGAAACACATTTTGAAAGATTTCTAAAGTAAAGAGTTTTACTTAATTTTTTGCAAAAGTTGTTAATATGTGGGTCCTACTGTAATTTTGTGTCCAAAAAAACTCCTAAAAAACCCAATCTCTCCAACTCCGTCGCTCATATCACTCATACCTTTCATTGTGAAAATCACTTGTTCAGTTTTAATGTTGTTCAGAACCAACTTTTTTGCAGTAAACCACTGCTCAGTCATCTGCCAAGATATCTCTCAAGACAAAATAAATTGACCCATACAAGAAAATCCAACACATCACAGAACTTTCAAAAAAGAAACAAAAAACTTATTTTTTGTTTCTTTTTTGTTAAAAATATAGTTTTTTTTTTGTAAAAGCCACTAGATGCAGGCATAGGAAAAGAAGTTTGTTTTGATAGATAGATATAAATTTTTATTTATGATCTATTTGTGGTGATCTTGCTTACTATTCTATCAATGCTAGAAGTATTGAAAAAAATACTCAGAGTATCATTTGAGTATTTCTCTTGAGTTTTTTACATGTTTTTGCAACATTCCTGAAAGAATTTTGAAATTAAAAATACTCAGTGCACATTCTGCCACAGTTTTTAATACCTAACGGAATGATTTTGATGTTTATACAAACCATTTCACTGGTTTTGTGACAACGCTAAAGACTTTTGAAAAGAAAATAATACTCAACAAGTTGGCTGCCATGGTTGCATTGGAGTGATACTGAATCTTTTACTTGTTTCTTATAACCTATTTGCAGTTTTTCATGAGAATTCTAAAAACTTTGGAAATGAAAAAATACTTGGCGTGGCAAATAAGGCAAAATCAGTTTTACCAGAAGGAAAGAGAACTCTTTTTAACAATCTCATAGAATTTTCTTACTTTACTACTTAGAAAAAACAAAAACAGTAAATGGGACAGAACAGACACACAAATAACAATTTTGGCAATTATCATTAATTTCCAAATCTAAAAAAAATAACTAGTGAGAGGAATTTTCATGTAAATCAAGCCCCATTGTTGTCTATTGTCTAATTTAACAATTCTTGGAAAATCAGATCACATTTAGTCTTAAAAAACTTGTACAAAAGTGCTGGGGAGATGTATGATTATATAAAATTTTCAAAGTAGAACCAAAACCAATCCTATTAGTTTTCTGTTTGAGACATTATCATAACAACAAAATACATTAAAAAATTATTTTTTTGACATCCAATATGAACACCATTTCTTTATTAATACAGACTTATGAGTTCCTTACCTAAATTCCATTTCAAAAATGCTCCGACCTTAAGAGACAAAATTTTTAAAGCAGTTGTCTTGGCAGGAGGCTTAGTTTTGCCGTTATTGGTTTCTACATTGATAATTTCTCCATTTTCAGTGTCGGGATTGTTTCTTAAAGTCTCTGAGATGACATCATAAAATTTTGTTATGAGCTCTGAAGGAGGAGGATCTGAAAAGATTTAAAAAACCACAAGGTGTGTATTATAAACCAAATTAGTAATTGGGTTATGAAAAAATAAATAATTTTGGAGTCAGAGAAATTCTAGAAAGTCATTAACACATTGATTCCTGTGTGAGTGGTACATAGTGTAGTTTTATCTAGGAATGTGTGCACCTATCAGGCCAGAGTGGCCAATAGATTTCCTATAGATGTAGTTTTCCTGCCTGACAAGGAACCTATATTATAATGGCCCGGGACTTAATGTGCTAATTTACTTTTGAATTTATAAATATTTATAAAAAATTGGTATTACCTGCAGAGAAAATATTTTTTAATAAAAATCTTGGATTACATACCATCTACTAGAATACAATGTTAGTCACTTGCTCAATAATTTGCTTATAAAATAATAAAGAAAGTAATGGATAAGTTGGAATTATTTACATTACAAATAACTAAAGAATATATTAATACCAGAAAAGAAAAGCTAAAGAAATATCTGAAGATACTATGAAAGAAAAGATGAACAAGAACACTGAAACCAACAAAGCTAGACATACACAAATGTTGAAAAAGTGTATTTTCTAAATAATTCATAGTATAATTATATAAATGAATATATTTATTGGTAACAAAAGGAAATAAGATTGAAAAAAACATGTAACAGTTAAATAAGCATTTAATATTAAAATAAAGGAAAGAAAAGAGACCCATAACAGATATTGCATAGAAGTTCATTTTCAAATAAAAAACACACTATTTTATGCAAGTTTTATGTAAAAATCCTTTATAAAAGGTATATAATTATAAGATCCTTTCGGGCATACATCAGACCAATAAGTACATTGGAATTTAATTTTCCTTGTGGACTATTTTATGTCTCTAAGCCAACCTTTGGAAAGGAACTATGAACTTTGAAAAAATGAATTAGAAAATTATTTGTTTGTACATTGTACTCGATTATACGTATTGCATCATTTAGAACTAGTTAAAAACCCTTTCATTTAATATTTACCTGCTGATAACTTTTCTAGGTGCTTCAATAACAAATTCGGATCTAACAGAAATTCAAACCATAATATCGTTTCAGGGGAAATAGGAACAGTTCCAGGTTTCAATAATTCTACTTCCATTTTAAAATGAACTATAAAATGTTTATATTTATTATATTTCTTTTAATTGTTCTTCTGCCTATCTTCCGTATTATTTGTTTATTACTAATATTTGTAATGTTCTTCCGAAAATATTTAAGAGGTTAAGATTAACTTCTTCTAATCTAATTGGTATAATCTATTATCTATTTGAGAAGAACTACTGTGCTAGTATTGTCAACGTCAAATTTTCAAATCATGTGGAAAGTGGAAAAAACTTGTTTTTGTTTTTTAATTTAAATATAAATATCATTTTAAATTAAAACATTGTAAATAGCTTATTAAAAATGTTTGTATTTTGAGTATGAGTAAAAATTTAAACAACACATTGTAAGTATGTAGCATATTAGTAATACATTGTCTATAATTTCTAAAAATTATAGATCCACAAATTTATCCAAAGATCCAGAAACAGAAGGTTTTGATTTACAAGCAGGTGAAACATGGATTTATCCCACAAATTATCCCGTTCGAGAATACCAATACAACATTGTTCAAGAGGCATTACTTAAAAACACTCTGGTAGGTTACATTTCTTTAACAGCTTTAGTTTTTCTAGTACTGTTAATACGTTTTAATAATTTTAATCACCCATATATCTGTCAAATGAAGGAATGATTTTTCTAATAATTGGAATTCTTCAGGTTAGTTTGCCTACAGGTCTAGGCAAAACATTTATAGCAGCTGTAGTGATGTTTAACTATTTTCGATGGTATCCCCAGGGCAAAGTAATATTTATGGCTCCCACAAAACCCCTGGTGAAGCAACAAATAGATGCTTGCTATGATATTATGGCCATACCAAAAGAGTGTACTGTGGAAATCACTGGGGCGAAAGTAAGCAATATAATTGTCATTACAATTGTCATAGTTTTTACAATAAATTTAAAAGCAATAGGATTCTTAGAAGGGATATATTGTTGAGATGTATAGTATGCATTTTATTTTAGATATCCACTTCCAGAGAAGATATTTGGAAAGAAAAAAGAGTGTTTTTCATTACTCCTCAAATTCTGCAAAACGATTTAGAAAAATTCAAAGATTTAGCCCCTAAAATAAAATGTTTAGTGTTTGATGAAGCCCACAGAGCTAGAGGCAATCACGCATATTGTGAAGTCATAAGAAAGCTTAGCAGTTCCAACAAGTATTTTAGAGTTTTGGCTCTAAGTGCTACACCTGGTGGAACTATAAATGATGTTTTGGAGGTAAATAATAAAAAGGTGTTTTTTGATAGAATATTTTTATAAAAAGTCTTTATGCATTATAGGTTGTTCAAAATTTACTGATTTCACATCTAGAATTCCGCACAGAAGAGAGTGCAGATGTAAGCCCTTATGTTTTTCAAAGAAATTTAACAACAGTAGTTGTTCCCTTGGGTACTAAGTTGCAGGAAGTAAAAGATTCATATATGAAAGTAAGTTTTACAAGAAAATGTGGTTTTTGTATCAATTGAAAGTAAACTGTAAAAAATTATAAAATAACTCAAAGTAAATTCATTGTGATTTGAATTCCATGTAAAGAAATAGAAAAGCTGATGATCAGGTCAGATCAAATAATGAGCAATGCATAAAAAAATGATGATCTCAATAAAATAAGTCATTGGTTAAAAATAAAAAGATATTAAAGAAAAAACTGATGCCTCACAATTTGGTATGTTCAGGTCTGGATATATTTTTTTAAAATCTGTCTTCATTTAGGTTTTAGAATATTACACAAGGACTCTTATAAGATATAAAGTTATTCAGGGGAACTGTGCCAGCTTGACTAAAGGAAAAATTTTCATTCTTATGAAAAATTATCAACAAAATGCTCGTGGGACAAGGTAAGAACTATAAGTTTGCTTAAATATTATACATGTAGGTTTTCTAATGTGTTTTATCAAAAGAATACACTTATCTATATGAATATTGTTCTGAAGCTATTTTCTTGTGGCATTTTAAATTAATTACTATTTAAATGGGAATAAGCCACAATTAAAGGTTAAAATACGTTTATTGACGTTTCAATTTCCACTTCGGAAATCGTTCTCAAAATACAAACATTAGTAAATTAAACAAATTTTGTTTTTTGTTACTTAGTGAAAAATTCTTCTAATAATTTAATTTTATCTGACTCATCTATATTGACAATTCAGACATACCTTATACATTTTAAAGTAGACGACTTTAAAATGATATTGCCAATATTGTTGAGTTGCGTTCCTGGGACGACTTTACTTATAAGATAGTTCATTCGATTACATGAAATCAACTTTAACTTGAGAATATCCGTCAGAAAAGATCATAACATGTAATTCGTCTTTAAAAAGACAAATACATGCCATGATGACAGTAAAATTCTCCTGTTAGTGATTCCATAGTAAAGTATGAGGGAAAAACCAGGAAAAAACCTCATAATACTATCCCGACATGGTAAGTATTTGATCGTGCATTTAGTTTACCTTCAATAAACACCAAATTCCGATTTTATATGTTTGTTATTTAAAAAACATAAATGATGTATTCTCTATATGTTACTGACTTACCAATACTGGTATTTTCCTTTTAATAACTTCCTCTTTCAATATGGGTAACCAGATCCTACTACATTCTGCCGAGGAATTCGCGACACAATTGGTCTCATTTAGCATAATTAGAGCCGCTTCTTTGATTTTTCTCTTTTTACCATCCGTTTCTTTTAGGACTATATTTGAATCATTCCATTGAACCCTATATTCATTATCCCATGCGTGTTTACATATTTGAGATCTATCAAATTCTCTATTTTTAATGTAGGATTGATGTTCACTTATTCTAACTTTTAATGGTCTTGATGTTTCACCTAAATAAAACTGATCGCATTCACAAGGTATTTTATAAATGCAATTATTTGTCTTATAAATAAGGAATTTTCAACAATCGATCGAATAGAACAAAAACTGATCGCATTCACAAGGTATTTTATAAATGCAATTCTTTGTCTTATAAATAAGGAATTTTCAACAATCGATCGAATAGAACAAAACAACTTAGAACGAGATCCTACAGCATATACAAGGAATAATACGAGGAAAATAACAATACCATACATAAAAGGATTATCGGAAAAGCTTAAAAGGATAGGAAATAAATTCAACATTTCAACAACATTCAAAACAACAAACACGTTGAGATCTATTTTGTCCAAAATAAAACCTAACAATGAATGTATTTATAGACCTAACAGCAGCATATGACACAGTATGGCGAGAGGGACTAATGTATAAGTCAGTTGTTGCAAAAAAATGACAACATTAGCAAATAATTTTCTCATTCAATTTTCACAAGGAATTTAAAAAAGGACAGGTTGCTATAAGAGAATGAAATCTAGCCTGAGAATAGAAAAACAGTATAGTATGATATATTCTATTTTTTTTTTAGTCCAAATTATGCAGAAATTATGAAAAGCCTAAACATCTGCATAACCCTCTATCATGCATCTGAACTATTGATAAGACACGGTTTAAGAAGTTTTTTGACATTTTTTGAAGGTAAGACAGAGTAAAAACCCTAGGCAAACCCTAATTTTTATTTGTTGTAGAACATATCGATAAACCACTGTTAAGAAATAATACTGACATTAGAGAAATCATGGCAACTATACGTGAACACATGGGACCTCTTCCTCATATTCAACAACTTCCCGATGGTGAATATCCAGAAGTAATAATATTGTTTCAACTTTTAGCAACAATAAGTCACTTTTGTGTACGTTTTAGGTGCCACCAAATGTCAAATTTGGCCATCCAAAGTTTTATAAACTTAAAGAGATTTTACTAGAGCATTTTAGTGAAACTGGTGATTCAAGTAGAGTTATTGTGTTCTTTGAGTATAGGGAATCTGTGATGGAAGCTTTCGTACTACTGATTCAGTCGAAGCCAGTGTTGAAACCCAGGATATTTATTGGACAGGCGAATGGAGTCAGCCAGAAAACACAAATTAGTGTATGTATAGACATTTAGCATTTATTTTTAATTTAATTTAATTTGAAAACACAATCTAATGATGGTAAGTAAAACCAGATAAAAAGAAGAGGGTGTAAGCTTTCGGGTCTTCTGAGAACTAGATGATGCTATTAACTACATAGTTTTAGCTTTTGTATACTTTTGTAGAGATTATAGCAAATATTATTAGTCACACTAAATGTTATAGTTTATGATTTCATCGTTAATATTTTCCATCAGGTAGTGAAAGCCTTCAGGAGGGTCGTTGCAACGTTCTCTTATCCACAAGCATAGGGGAAGAAGGCCTGGACGTCGGAGAAGTGGACCTGATTGTATGTTTCGACATTTCCAACAAATCTCCCATTCGAATGGTACAGCGAATGGGACGGACCGGCCGAAAAAAAGATGGTAAAATTGTCGTTTTAGTTACAGAGGAAAGGAGCAGCAGACTCTTAAGGATTGTCTCATTCATAAGAATAATGTGGCGTTTCATGTTTTAGGATCGAAAGTTTTGGCCAAAGGTAAATCACTTTTTTATCGCTTTTTGGATTCTTCATCGGGACCTATTGATAGTAATGCAGCATGTAGTGCTAGTGTATATAGAAGTGAAGTGATCTAGTGACTCAGGATTTTGAAATCACTAAATATGTCCTGCTGAAACTCCAAAATGAAATCGAAAGTTCGACGTAGCAATATTTTATGTGTTCTAATACCAGAAATATGTTTAGGTTTGCACGGTGAGTGTCCAAGATTGATTCCGGACGGTATAACGCCCAAATGTGAAAAGATTTTTATCACAGTGGAAGATCCTGTTCCCAAAAAAGGTGGAAACCTTAAGGTAAGCTTTAGAAGTAAATATTTAAAAGAACGATATACCCTTATTGTGTTAGATGACTTATTAAATATATAGCTCCAAAGTATGCAGATCTTTTTTTTGATTGATGTAGAAACTGATGCATTTGTAGATTGTTTTATATGGGATTGATCGTTTCTCGATTGTATATCATTTGCCATTATATTTTCTACTAATTTTTTTGCGTTTCCTCCTCGGAAACATTTAGTATTGTACTCACAACTCCTATATGTATTAAGGTTGGGTATTATGTTACGAAAATTGTTTTTTTTTTTTTGAGTACATTTTACACTAGTCACAGTTTACCTAGGTAGCCATTTGCTATTCTGGTGGTCCCGGTAAGTTATATATGTAGCCGTTTAATCAGCCTGAAGTTGGCACAAGTCTCAAGGAAGTTGTAATTAGCAAGAAAATCAAAGCTCTAATAAGTGCCAGGCTACACCAAGTTCCCAGGAAATGAAGATGCAAAAAAAGATAGAGTTTTTTCAAAAATATTTTCTTTTTATTCACTTACAACTCCTATACGTATTATAGTGAAGTACTAGGTTACGAAAATTAAGATATGAGAAAGATTTTTCTTGAGCACCATGGTAACCATTTACCTAGACAGCCGTTTGCTATTTTGGTGGAGCCTTAAAGAACTTGTAACTAGCAAGAAAATGTAACGAAAGCGTGATACTGCTGTTAAGATGGACACCGAACTACTGTTGTGGCTATCTTAAAAGGCATCTTAAGTGTTCTTGAGAGTGTAGCAGCAGATACAGCTTGGCAGTAGTGTAAAATGATGCTGGTAATAAAGTAGGTTCCGAGGAGGTTGACGTGTTTGTTCACTTTTAGTAGCAATAATGTGCGAATTATGGTACGAATTGTTATAAGCCTTTTTTTTATTAAACGGTGGTCTTCGATGGATATACATTTCAGTTTTCGTAAAATATCGGATCGATTCATTATAGCAGACAGTAGCTGAACAGTTTTTTGATGTTAACCAACGGATTAAGACATGGTTTCCTTTCTACTTTCGCTACTACAGCTATTTTATTTAAATCATGCTACATTTTTATATGAATACATTCCTATTTTAATAACAATATTTTAGGATATGTTAAAAAGTTTGTCGAGGAAATCATCAGAGCTATCATTTTCACCGGACCTCGAAATCGTTGAAATAGAAGAAAAGATACCCCAACCTGAACTGTTTTCCGTAAAAGGTGAGTGTGTCTTTGTACTGAATTAGTTCATTTTTAATTTTAATAAAAAGTTAATTGCATATTTATATACTTGGTACTTAAAAAACCTAATAGAAATTATAAAAAAAACATACATAGATATTACAATTTACTTAAATTTGAAGTTTTAATTTCACTTTTCATTGTTTTAACTTCACACTTCTCCCTTCACACTTCTTCAGGGTTTATTTTAAAAGGAATCCTTTTGTAATTTATTGTAGTAAAATTTGAAATGTTAAATTATTAAAATGATTTTTTTTCTTCCTTAATGTTTATAAAAAACGCTGTATCGACTTTTTGAAAAAAGGGATAACTTCCTTAGAAGGGGTCGTAGATAACGATTTTTTTTAATTCAGCGTAAAAATACCAGCTTTTCGAATAAAAAAAAAATTAAACTCTATGCCAATACAAAAAAGTTACTGAAATTTTTCAAAATATTTGATAAGATATAAGACAATTTAATAGAATAACTCTTTTTCTTTTACTTTAAGCATCGTAGAATCCTTCTAATTTTCTAAAACCGGGATCTAACGGCGTGTGGAGTGTCAGTTATCGTTCCAACATGGTTGGCGCGTCGAAATGTGGTCGAGCCATTCCCATGGAGCGTGAAGTAACCAGGGTTTAGTTTAGTTTGGCGCGCCAGCTTCCGAGCTCCTTTAAACTGTGTTGATTTACTGACAAATGACGAGACTCGCCACGCCGATCGAAGATCGCCAATTCTGTCCTATTCAATACCGTGTGAACTGTCAAGATTGGAACGGAGAGTGGCACTCCACGTACCGTTGTATCCCGGAAAGCTCTTGTCAAAATCCATTACCTCTACACTATTTTTCGCACCTCATGTTTTTGATTATGCTTTCAGAAAATCCTTTTGACGGAAACGTTGTTCCAAACATTTTCAATAAGAAAATTGAAAAGCATCGTAGTTTTCAAGAAATACATACTGTGGAACATTCCAGTAACTGCGGATTATTGGTTTCTTTGCTGCAAATGGCCGAATCACGTCGGTTCAATATTCCGATGTCACAAATCGGTAAGTACTACAAACTTTATAGTCAGAAGCTATACAGGGTGAGTCATCGTTAACACGATGGTATACAGGGTGGCCCAAAGAAACCCAGTTTAGTTTAGTGTGTTCAATTTAACATAAAGAATAACGATTAGATAATTGACGTTCGAATATATGTAACATTTTATACTACACTTCTCCAAGAAATTAACGCACCACTTTGAAATATTAAAATATTTTATTAGCGTTAATAAAAATTTTCATTGTAATGTTATATTTTGCAAGCCCCTTGTATATGCTATTCGTACACTCTATATTTATTCACTGTGTTTTATTGCTATAGTTTTTTCTGCAACAAAACAAAAAGAAGCAAAAAATATACTAATTCTATAAATATACTAATTTCCAAGTGTTCACGAATTTTATTCGGCTACTGTTTAATTGTTGATTATTGTTAATTGTGTTTATTATGGAGCGTCAATCACGTAATTTAACCCGAGATGAATGTACCCAAGCAGTGATACTGTCGGAAGAAGGTTGGAGTTACCGAAGAATTGGTCGTCGGTTTAATGTGTCCCACACATCCGTCTCATGGGTGTTAGAAAGATTCCTCGAAACAGGGGATCATACTCGCAGACCCGGGCAATGACGAAAGCGGGTAACTATCCCTATTCAAGATCGATTTTTAAGAATTTCTGCTCTTCGACAACGTTTTGTAACGAACATCGAAGTCTAAAAATTCAGCTTCAAGATGTGCATGCCTTACAAATTAGTACTGAAACTGTTCGCCAGCGACTTAGGAAATACAACTTAACACCTAGGATTGCCGCCCGAGGTCCTCTATTAACTGCAGAGCATCGAAGGGGGAGACTACATTTTGCCAGAGAACACGTTAATTGGTTAGAGGCTGACTGGGAACGAGTGCTATTTACTGATGAATCCTAATTTTGTTTGTACAATAACGACAGACGTGTTCGTGTGTTGCGACGACCCAACGAACGATATGCTCAGTGTAACTTCTCACACACCACATTTTTTGGTAAAGGATCCGTTATGGTGTGGGGTGGTATTTCTTTGACCGCACGTACGGACCTAGTGGTCATACAAAATGCAACTGTTACAGCTGAAAGGTACATATTGGAGTTCCTGAAGCAACATGTATTACCATTCGCTTCTTATATCGGTGAAAATTTCTTACTAATGCAAGATAATGCCAGACCTCACGCTTCACAGATCTTCAGAAATTATCTAGAAGAGGTAGAAATTAACACTATGGAATGGCCAGCACATAATCCGGATTTAAATCCTATTGAAAATCTCTGGAATATCCTTGGTAGGCGATTGAGAGCGACACCGATCAAACCAAACAACTTACAGGAAGTGGGAGAGAGACTGATCCAGATTTGGAGAGAACTAGACCAAAATGAAATATGGCAATTAATATTTAGTATGGGCCAACGATGTGATGCTGTTATATGTAGTAGAGGTGAAAAACACTCGTTATTAAGACTTTTTTCATATTTTAGTTTACTTTTCTTATCATTATTTTTTTAGAATTTTCCGTTTTATTTTGTTTTCTCCCGCACTTCAACATTTTCTGATGATTAGACAAATTGTTATAGTTACTAATAAAATGTAGAATAAATCTGGTGAAGTTTAATTTTTTATTCTTTGCCTGTTTTCAAATAAAATTTATTTATTGAAGTGGTGCGTTAATTTCTTGGAGAAGTTTATGTAACCGCAATCCTTCCTTCAATCTCCGCTACATGATGGTTAAATGCTATGTATGGTCCATATTGTTATACGGCATGGAAACATGGACGTTAAGAGTACCTTCCATTAATAAGTTGGAGGCCTTCGAAATGTGGACATTGCGAAGAATGTTCCGCATACCATGGACAGATAGAGTGAGAAACGAGAAAGGCAAATACTGAGAGAGAACTACTC
This sequence comes from Diabrotica undecimpunctata, assembly GCF_040954645.1. NCBI lineage: Eukaryota > Metazoa > Arthropoda > Insecta > Coleoptera > Chrysomelidae > Diabrotica > Diabrotica undecimpunctata. The sequence continues at coordinate 4,453,071 of NC_092808.1, read as the reverse complement.
AATTTGATCAAGGTACGAAAAATTGGATACCTCGGCCATATTCTGAGAGGAAAAAAATACGCAATCCCTCAACTAATCATACAGGGAAAGATTGAAGGCAACAGAGGAGTAGGTCGCAAACAAATGTCGTGGCTACGAAACATAAAGAACTGGACAGGCATAAACAACACTGGCGATCTTTTTCATGCCGCAAAAGACAGACTTCTGGCCTTAAGATAATTCGCCAATGCACTATAGGTGCACGGCACTATAAGAAGAAGTACCAATCCAGAAAAACTTCTCTTGTCGGCCAGGCACGGCTTTGCCACATGTACGTAATTGGTAGCTTCTCAATTTTAACATTTTTGAAGGCACGAGGATTTTTGGACTTACCCACGATTAGCAATTTCAATTTGTGGGATCCTGATGCATTCGTGCATACCATGAGAGTAAGACATTCTTTCGGACGTTTTCTACCAAAAACTTTGTTTTCGTCTGTAGTGTCAAATGTCTTTATTGGAAGTTGCCGCCAGTTTAGACCGCTTTCATCAGCGTTATAAAGTTATTCAGGAATTAGGTATAATTCGGTGATCTTTTTGCTCAAATTTTGAATAAATTCAGATATCTTAGACTCATCTGCACTTAACTTCTCTCCACCCATCTACAAAAGTCGTATTCCGTACCGTTTTTTTTGAAGTTTTCGGACCAACCTTGACTTGCACGACAATCAGTTTTTTGTTAATTCCTGATAAAAAAACTGAGCTTTATTTTTTGAAATGTCACCTGAAATAGCTTGTCTGCGTCGTTGTTGCTTAAACCAGATGTGCAGAGCTTTTTCAACATCAGGAAATTCACTCATTTTAAGGGTTTTTCTGTCCTTAGAATCATTCTCTACAGATTTTATAAATTTTTCGATTTTGTCTTTGTTTTTCATCATTTCGTACACTGTAGCTCATCCAATATCATAGAATCTAGATATCGCCATCGGAATTTCAACACACTGGCATCTCTTAATAATATCCCATTTATCTTTTAGAGTCAGCGTTTTGTGCTTTCGTTTTGAACTTGTGCTCTTCAGTGAACTGAACTTTCTAAACGAATTAAATAAGAGTTTTCCACTACGTATTACTATGTCTAAAAACACTACAGTAATCCCTCGTTATTCACGGACTCATCAATCGACTTTTGACGAATGCCCTACTCTATACAGCACACGGTAATTCACTTTCGTCCGATAATATCATTCCTATTCGTCACATTTGGCAGTAGGTATCACAGATATGTAGTATGTACATACATAATATACTTCTTCGCATTTCGCGTAGGGTAACAGCAATTTAAGGTTCTCATTTTAACGTACATAGTTTTTATACTGACACATGTCTTCGTCTGAAAGGAATAGTAAAGATTCTGTTAAAAGAAAAAGATGTGTAATGAGTCTAGATAAAAAAAATTCAGTTGTTAGACTGTTTAGCTGCAGGAGAATCATGTGGAAGTGCCGCAAAAATTTTAAAGTGAATGAACCTTTTCCAAGGATCAAAGAGTAAGAAAACCGTTTGTTCTAGTTCAAGCAACGAAGTAACTTGTTTTTCGCGATCTTAAACCTTAGAAAACATGGAAAAAGCACTTGGTCTTTGGATCGAAGATCAAACAAAAAAGAAGATGCCAATTAGCACACGAATAAAATAAGAACAAGACAATTTACGACAATCTAAAGGCTGACAACGAATCTTCTAGTTTCCAAGCGAGTAAAGGATGGTTCGAAAGATTTAAAGAGTTTCTTTACATAACGTCAAAATCCCAAGAAGTAAAAGTCGAGACGGCAATCACGTCTCTTACTTTAAGCAACATAAACACGAAATTATCAAGTCGAGTCTGCTCAAAAACTTAAAGATATGGTTTTTGACGTGGATCCTTCTATGGAAAGCAGTTTGATTTCAAAAATGGCTTAGAAGGCTTATTGGCACCGTAAAAATAAGCGCAAAAGGAAATTAGGAAGAAAATGAAGCAACCAACCATCTTACCAACCAAGTTTTAAGTTACACATTTTAATAAACTTAAGAATAATTTTATACACCTTGTACATATTTAATGATATCAAATAAAGTAGATTAAAAGGGAGTATAATTTTTGCAATAATAAACTATTAATAATTTACTACAAGCATAAAAAATGTGATCTAAGTCGCAAACCACATTGCAAGTTTCACAAAGTTCGGTGTTGACTACACCGATTTTATATAAGTGTTGAGGGAAGATTGCATGTCCGAATTTCAACCTACAAATGGTCACAATATCATTTCTTGTAAAATCATAATCTTGGTGCCACAAATCTGTCGGAAAACTTGGATGTAACAGTGTGTATCGTGTGAGGTTATTAGAGCAATAGTTTTTTCAATGCAATTCCCATTTTTCCTTAAAATTACTCTTAGATATCATTAAATATTCTTGAGCACCTAAATTGTTGATATGCTCTCCAGTTGTAACGCTTTCTTTGGCTAAGGAGTCTGCAACTTCATTGCCACGAAGTCTTATATGAGCTTTTACCCAAGTGAATTTTAATTCGTATTGACTTTTTTTTAATTTATGAATTCTTACTTTTAATTCTCGTATAAAAGGATTTGTATCAGTAGCCGTCACATTAATTGGGTTAGCGATGCATTTAAGAACAGGTAAGGAGTCACTCAAAAAATGTATTTTTTTTAACTTGTTTTTTTTTTATTTTCGACATAATCGCAGGCTTTAATAATACCAATCGCTCCTGCAGAAAAAATGGAAGTATTATTATTCAGTTTGAATTTTTCTTGAACGTTTGTTGATGGTATATAGAATGCACATCCCGTACCATTATTTTGTTTTGATGCATCGGTTCGAGAATCGTTACAAATCAAATTTTAGTACCGATCTTTTATTTTTCTGTTTGTTTTACTAGTTTTTATTGACAGATATACTTTTAATTCTTAACTTTTCATTTAATGTCTAGGGTTTTTAACAGTAAATATATTATGACTAAAAAGAATTAATCGAGAGTAGTGAATCGATGTGAAGAACGGCTATTTTGTGTCGCCGTGACGACGTTATCTTGTGGCGCTACGTGATGACGCCATATCGTGGCGGTTGTTCTGTGACGCTCGCCTCAGCATTTCACTATAGAGAAAAAATTAAAATACAACGCCAATATAGAAGCTTCGTTTCAAGAAAAATACTTCGAACCTTTTTGTTGTGTTTATGTTCAAACTATTTTGTTTTCAGATTTTTCAGTCTTTGTTACTTTCTATTTTATTTTTAGCGACAGCTACGCAAAAAAACAAAAACATGAAACAAACTGACATAAGAAACATGTTTTTTAAATCACAAAGTGCCAGCGATTTCATCTTACCATCAACTCAAGTAATCGCTGAGTCCATCCAAACGTCCAATACAGAAGACAAAAATTTCGGAGAGCCTGAGCTGTTCAGGGAACTCGCGGACTTTTTGTCGATCCAACAAGATAACTCCAGAAAATGTACACTATGCCCCAGTCAGTTAAACTGCGGGAAAAATAAATATAAGACTCCAAGCAAGTCTGCTTTTGCATGGATAGAACTAGATGCTTCGGTGTACACAAATATCACTGCAGAAGACCTGAAAGCTTTTGAAAAATGCTTACATCCTGTTGCTGATGGTAGTTTTCAGTTCGATGATAGCCTTAATTTTAAAATACCTGAAACACCTGTGACTCAGACGACGCAAAAAGAAGCTAAAGTCATGGAGCTGGAAGATTTAATAGATACAAGCATTTTGGCAGACTTCTCCAACACTACAGCAAGTTTTATGGCACCTAAATCACTAAACAACTTATTAGATAAATACAGTACTTCCTTAATCGATGAAAATTTGCAATTTCCTCTACCAAATGATACCCAACAAACAGAATACAATAGCAAAAGTAGGTTAGAAGTTACTACAATAAAAAAAGTTTTCACCGAAGAAGAAACGAAGAATATTTTAGATTTTTTTAAATTGGAAACTTTGGAAGACGTTTTCGAGCCGAATATTCCCGATTCCCAGGCCACTATAACATATTCCCCGGATATTTTTGATATAACTGATGCAGCAAACAAAAATGTTATTGTAGAAGATGATGTTATAAGCGAAGACTCAAATTCGCCGATAATATGTTCTTACTTTAACAAAAAGAAGAATGTGACGATCAGAAATTCACAAATAGAGGCCACGTATTCCCAAAATTTAAGCAGTACTCCCCTAACACGTAAAACAACAGAAAAAATTGTAGATAAATTGTCCCAAAGTTTAAACAATCCCTCTGGCAATACTGGAGATCCAAAGAAAACTCCACCTGAAGACTTAAACGATTTCTTCGACTTTTCTTTCTTTGAATCACAGTATAGTAAAAAACAACGAACAGTTTTAGAAGCCAAGGAAATCATTAATTTGACTGATAGTTGCAACACCAACGATTTTTGCGAAGATTCTTCAAATTCTCGAAAAAATTCAGAAAGTGATACGAATAATTGCAAGTTGAATGTAAATATGTCAGAGTTAGGAAGCTTTTTCGATGAAGAGTTGCTAATGAGTCCGACATTTCCCCAAGTGGATAACCGTAAAGTTAACATGGAGGAATCACTGGTAGATATCGCAAAGTCAAAAAGAAAAATAGCGAAAGAGTCTCAAGTAATGAATAGAAATAGTACTTCAGATAATGAGGGGCGTGTATTTAGCCAAAAAGTACTTCAAATGCATCGTGAAAACCACAATTTTAATGCAGGCAAGATTCAGAAAGTTCCCGAGTCTGAAAGGGAGCAGAAAAACGACTCAGACATACCAGAATCAATGGATTTCTTACAGTTCATGGAAGACGATAACTTTAAACTACCGAGTATAACAAACAATAAAAATTTCGACATACCAGATCCGCTAAGTTGCGAATTTAATGGCAAACATCCAACAATCAGTGTCTTAAAAACTCAAAATGACAAAACCGTACAAAAATCGTTGAGTGTGTCAACTTTTAATATCGAAAACGTCCAAACAACTGAGTCCTCCCAAGCATCTATAACACAGCTTATTTCTTTAGTCAATAAACCAACTCAAATGAATAGTTCGTCTCAGAAAGAAAACCTCGAACATTCTGATGTCGAAAATGACTCTTTCATCTTTACTTTTAATACAAAGAAATCAAAAAGGACCAAAAACACTTCAAGTTCCAGTGAAAAATCCTTAAACAGTTCGATTAAAGCAAACGTAAACGAACACAACAATAATTCTTCTATAAATACAACACTTGGTTCTAAATCAGCGGATTCTACTAAAGACCTTTTGGATAATTCTGCGATTGTAAGTCCAAAAACTGTGGCGTTAAGTGACCGCACCAAAAAAATGCTAAGTTCTGCGAATACTTCTTTCAATACTTCCAACAGCGATGATGAATTCGAGACGAAACCGCCAAGTACTGGTTGGATTCGTACTAGGCCTTTAGTAACGAAGAGGTCTATATTGAGCAATTCAGACGACGAGTTCGAGTCAAAAGAAGACAGTCCTGTATTTGCTAAACCTAAGCCGGTGAAAAGAATGAGGGTTGAGATAGAAGAGGGCAGCAGAAATCAAGCTAGAGGTGTAAGCAGTAGGCCAAAAAGTAGAAAGGTAAATGTTTATTATTTTTTTTCTTACAGGAGTTTAGAGATTATTTATTTAACTACATAACAAATACAAATGTTGTTTGTAGCAAGTCAAAAAAAAATACATAGTACATACAGTGTAGGTAAAAGTTTATGGTCGGTATGTACCTTATGTGAGATGGAGTGAGAAACACCTATTTAAAAAGAGAGAGGTATATTAGGTCAGCCCATTATATCGTCGAAATAGCATTAGTGGAACTAAGAAAAGAGGAGAAGTTCAACGTTGCCAAACTTATTGGTTTTATTTGACCTGTTGTCTTTTTAGCATTTTAACAACGTTCTAAGATAATCAAATTTGGGCGAATTGATTTAAATGGCATCTTATTGTTTTTTATTTTAAATTTGCCACAATTTTTCTTTACAATAAGTTTAATTTAACATTTTGATTTCCACTTCGGAAATCGTTTTATGTAAATAAAATTTATTAATGTTTCGTATTTTAAGTACGATTTCCGAATTAAAAATCTAAACATCAAGATAAGCTTATTTTAAAGTCACATTGTGCCTTATTTCCAATGAAAATAATAAAATGCATATAACTCCACAATAAATAAACCTTCATACGAAATTATTTGGCAACGTCTCATGTCGCTTAGTCAAAGCACCGAATCAAACCACGAACACAGGTAACGAACGAGTAGAGGTGGGCATTCTTTTTTTTTTTCGAATCTGGAGAAAACTAATAAATATTTTTTAAAAATTTAAACGCAGAATGAAAGAATACATTATTACCGAGGGCCGAAAGTCTCTGAAAACTTCTATAATGTTTATTTTAATAAGTTACAGGGGCGAAAAAAGAGAAAATTTAGTGTGATTTTGAATTTTAAGTATCTCATTCAAAAAAACTTTTTGTTTATTTCGGTCCTCGGCAATAATGTCACCTTTCATTCTGCGTTTAAATTTTTTAAAAATATTTGTTAGTTTTCTCAGGATTCGAAAAAAATTAATACATTTAAAAAGCATTGGCCTGAAATTTTGCGCCTACGCTCTTAACGCAACTAAACCGATTTTCGTAAACAATAACTATGATTGTTTGACAGTAGTTTCAAGTAAGAGAGTACCTACATAAACAAACATAATGGCTATTATCGTTTATGTGTATATTTATTGAAGTGAAAGAAACTAATGAAGAATATATTTATTTTAACTTGAAAAATAAACTAAACAATACAACCCGATATTAGTAATTGTACTACGTCGGATACTATGGATGTAAGGTTACCGTTTGCTAAAATTTTATTGCAAGATTCTTAAAGGCAGCGTACCATAACAATCACTGAACTACCCTTCAAGTATTTTTGGCCACTCATTGTACTTGTTATTTCTTTAAAAGGCCGTAAAATTTGGGAAAATTGAGAACAAATAATCCAGTCTTCATTATTTAGATTTGGTCCAAGTCTAAGTCTGTATTAACTAATACAAAAGTGGAACGGATTGCCTCTTCTAACTCAGTCATTCTTTTTAACATGTAATAGGTGAAGTTCTACCTAGTTTCCACGTCTTGGATTGGCCGTTTGGGAACTTTGGTATGTTGTAATTGATACTTTAAAAGCCTTTCTAAAGATAAGGTACTTTTTTTGAAATGTGTTTTTTTAGAAACTGAAATTTGAAATTAGTGAAATAATTTCACTAATTTAAAAAGCGATCTTTTCTGAATTATGGTTTCCAGAAAAATGGCAGCAGCCTAATAAAATCGTTTTAAATTCTAAATTTTCGGTTAAATATTGTCCTGTTAATGCGATGTAACTCTCAGTTACTCCATATGTCCAAAGGTCAGTAGTAATACAGATATTTTCTACTTCTTTAACAACTTGTGATCTAATAATTTGCTTAGTTTTGGTATAACATTCCTGAAGTAATGAGCCTGACGTAATGAACAAGTTTTTCTTGTTGGTGGTTTATATCCAGGAATCCACCCTGCAAACTTTTTAAAAGCTCGTTCTTCAACGATGGAAAACGGATGAAACGAGTATTTGCATAGGTTTATTAAATCCATATCTATTTGTTTCTTTTGTTCTAAACTAATATTTTTATTAATGGAAGTATCCGTCACCTTTTGACGCTTGGGTGGCGGTGGCAGTATGTCAGTACTTGTAGTAGAAGTAGTCGAAACGGACAGAAATGCGTCAGGAGAAGTTTCAATCATTGCAATATTCAGAAAGTGGACCATAAAAGCTGCATCTTCTACAAATGCGCATTTTTTGAAAATAAAATTATTATTCTTATACTAGGTCAATCATTTTGACTAAGAAAAATAATTCATAATTGAATATTTACAATAAATAAATCCTTTGACGAACTATCAATAAAGATTTGAAATCGAAAATGCAGATCAATCGTAAATCGAAACTCATTCATTAATCAGAATACCTAGTTATAAAAAACAAAAGAAAGAGTTAAGAAGCTGGTTACTTCTATAAAAAAAGAAAAAGAAGATTGTACTAGTGAAAATCAACCAGTACAAGAAAAAGAAACTGATAAAGATGACTTAAGTCCATGGTGTATTTTTGATGAATTTATTAGACATGACGATTCGCGATTTAATAATGTGTCATGTAAATGTAAGTACTATTTGTATTGTTTAATTTATTTTTTAAGTTATAATAAATAAATCCTTCGTTAGTTTCTTTCAATATAATAGCCAATATGTTTTTTGTTTACTCGCTTATTTGAAACTACTGGTAAACAATCAACTAGTTACAGTTTACGAAAAACGGTTCCGATAAAAATGTCAACGACCCACCTCTAGTTTCTTAGGATAGGAACCAGAGATATGTATATCTCAGATCGGAACTAATCGAAACTAATCGGAACTAATCGTCTTACTACTGGGCAATGGGCAGCAATAAGAAATATGGAGGGGAGACCAAGGGGAAATATGATTGTTATCTTTGTCTGTTCGCTGAAAATATGATTTTATATCTGCGTTAGATATCCTGTTAAATTTTACCATACCGACCATAAACTTTTACCTACACTGTATATAAAAAGGAATATAAAACGTAACTTAAACATATGCAGACAAGAACACATATTAAAGAGAAAAAGATTTATGGCATATATTCTTCTGAGCAGTAAAAACAATGTTTCAGAAGATATTTTTTTATAACTTTATCGAAACTATTACAGCTTAGCTGTTTAATACTTTTTGTTAAAATATTGTACCTAATAGTTATAATTAAGGCCATTTTTATCTGTAAAACGTAATCTGCAGCGATTTTTTCGTAGGTAGTGACAGTTTCGCGTATTGTAAACGTGGACGTGGACATCAGACTGCTTTATGAAATGGGCCCGTTTCATGTGAATTTCAGTTAGAACTTGCAATATGAACAGAGTAGGTAGCGGCATAATTTTGAATTTGATAAAGAAAGGTTGGCAGTGTTCTAGATAACTAACCCCTGCTAAAATCCTGATAGCTTGCTTTCTTTTACATTCTAAAAATTTAAAGTGCATTTGTTGAATTACCCCATATGATTAAACCATAGTTTAGTTTTAATTTGTTAGCAGCAAACCATGTGCTAGATTTAGTACAAACTTCCTCATGAGACATTTTTAAATCATCATTTTTTTCCTGATATAATGTATGTCGTATCATCTGCTAATTTGGATTAGAGCAACTTGAGCATTTCTGTATATTTGAAATTCCACTTATTACTAACACAATTAGTAATTAGCGACGAAATAATCGAAACAACTTCTATACATATCCTGCTAGAGAAATCTTAGACAGTGAAAGGAAACAGCCTACTGGACTAGGAGAAGAAAAATAAAGTTTCATTTACCACAAGTCTACAACTGAGTTACTAACGACTTACAACTTATTTGTTTGTTTTAGTTGGTAAACCAATTCATAGAAAACGAGGCTGAATTATCAATTTGCGACGAAATAAATGTCTCGGACGATGAAGCTGACGAATTCTTAAGTCAAGACAACTACGATGCTAGTTTCGTAGCGGATGAAACGCATGATGTCGATACACAAATGCATGCAGTCTATTTGAAGTCAGTCAGGTAAGCAATACATAGGATGATTTACTACTTTTTATTATTATTAGTATACTAATTGACCCTCCGAACTTCGTACCGCCTTAAAATTGTTTTTCAGGTCGTTCCGTACAATTTTTTGAACTTTATCTTTTACACAAATCTTCTCCTGTTAATAACAAACACGACAAAGTGAGAAATTTCTGAAAAAAAACTCGCTTTCAGTAAAAACTAGTGCACTAATGTTTGAAGTGATAAGAATAAGTAAGGTTATTTACAATTCGAAACAGTCATACTAGTGGAACTCTGTCCGTTAGTTTTGCGACGTTGCCAAAGTGAAAAATAATTCTGCTAACTGAGGACTGGTAGGAACTGGATTTTTGAGCGGAAAGCGGATCTAGTTCCTTTCGCGGTCCTTAGAAACAGATATGATGCACACGGACAGTGATGATAATGCGTCAGAAGACAAGAAGCGAAAAGATAGAGGGTCAACTTTATCTTTCCTGTAGAGCAAAAAAACTATCGAACCCCAAGCAAAAGAAAACCAAAGAAAGAAGATTGAGAGGATGAGGACGACGTTATGAGTATGTTCAAGAAGATGATGGGGGAACTGAAAGAAATCAGGAATATAGAGGAGAGATGATAGCGCTGAAAGAAGAAAATATAAAGATGAAGCAAGAATTGGACAAAACAAAAAACAAATTAACCTAGGTTGAAAACAAAGTAGAAAGAATTGAAACACAGATGAAAAGAAATAACATAGTAATTATGGGTCTGCCAATAGTCGCAACAGATGAAACATTCTTAAAAAATAACGTAAAACATTTTATACAAAACACATAAAAGAGGATGTCGAAATATATATATATATATATATATATATATATATATATATATATATATATATATATATATATATATATATGAAAATTACTTAGTTCTCGGGAAGAACCGCGTTGAGAATTTATTACTCGACGTTTCGGCACCCATTTTGGAGCCATTATCAAGAGTGATACGGTTCGGTTCGAGTTCGGGGTCTCAATCTGCCTACTCCCCTCACTCGAGACGTACCAGTATCGTGTTCTATATTGCAAGAACTGTCTCTCTGCACTGAGGTCTCAATCTGCCTACTCCTCAGTGTCGAGTGACAACCGATCTTACCCTGTGTGGCTGCTTTTATACTCGCTGTATGCGCGGGAACAGTATGCGCTGACGTGGCCTGAATTGATGTGGCCTGAGCGGTGTGGGCGGGAGGTCGCTGAAGCAGGGTTCGCCATGTTGTCGGCAATCGTTTCGCGTCATCGCGCGTGTTCAAGCTGTTAGGCCGTTTTTCGATTTCGATAGCTTCTCGAATGATTCTCGCTTTTAAGGAGCGGATGGTAGCGATGGTTTTTTGCTTTTTCAAAATCTATTTTGTGGCCTGTTTGAATATGATGTTGGGCTAGGGCTGAAGTAGTATCGGAATGTTTGACAGATATAGAATGTTCGTAAATACGGTTATGTATTACTTATTATGAACTCATGAGACTTATTGCCTTCTGCTTTTTTTAGCAATACTAAAAATTGTGATCTCAACCATTCTCTGTTTTGGGATCTAGAAACAAATCGTTTATGTAAGTTTGTCATGTTAATTTGATTTGTTATTTCTTCTTGAATTCGTTCTTGAATTTTCCTTGACCTTCTTATAAACACCAAATTATGTGTCGTGTTTTGTTTGTGATATTTCGATGTCTTTGCATTTATCTTTGAGCTCTTTTTTGCTTCTCTGATTTTTCTACTAATTTGATTATGGATGAACCTATATCTATGCACATCATTATCGCACCCTCATACTAACTATTTCCTCATTTATTGTTTTCATTTGCAGGAGTCCGAGAAATATTCCTGGAAGATTTAAAATCCCAGAACGGTTCAAGAATAACATAGACATCTTTTCACAACACGTTAATAGTGAAGAAGACGAAATTGATTCAGATGTAAGTATACATAAATGTTATTTCCATTCCAACGAAGATTTTTTTTGTTTATGTCATTTTTTTCTTTCTCCAACCTCCTTCGCAGATGTTCATCTTTTGAAACTTTTTTTGTCATTTTTCAGGATTCGTTCGTAGTAATGGATGAAACGATAGAGGCGCGCCAAGAACTCTCTCAACTAGAAATTTTAGAAAAACAATTGGAAATGCAGAAACGGAGAAAGCCAATGCCTCACGGTATTAAAAAACCGACTAAACGAAGAAGAATAATCGTTGATAGTGATAGTGAATGAAATTATGTATATATGAAATACATTTTAGATCTACATTGAATCCAGGTGTTTGAAAAGGCTTAAGAGATTGAAAAACCGAAGAAGAAGAAGATCTGCATTGCTGTTGGTCTTCTAAACGAGATCCAATAGAAGCTTGTGGATTGCCATAATAGTTGAGCTCGGAATATATTTTTTGAATTAATCAAAATCTTCAGATTTGGGAAATTGAAGTGACTTGAATGATCTGCATATTGTGAATATATTATTTTTACTTAAATTATATTTTTTATTAATTTTGTATTATATATAAATATAAGTAAACTGCATTTGTTGTTTAAATTTAGTATTTTTACCAATTTGATATTAATTTTATGACACAACAACCAATTTTGGACGATCTTCACGAAAACACAGAGAACTAGGGTGGTGGACAACATAGTTGATTTCGCAATAATGAACAACAGCGCACTCTACAAGAGCCGGTGTATTATAGAGTGGAAAAGATAGTCTTGTATGATAAATTTCCGAGATTCTGGAGCAATTTCGCGAGATCTAAAATGTCAAAATATCAAACATGTCATATGGTCTTACATGCTTCCGAACAGCTGGACCGATTTTAGAGAATGGTACATCGTTGGCTGACGGAAAAATACGGCTCCAACAATGAAGATGTCCACCGGGTCAATCCGAAAATACGTAAGAGAAAACAATACAAGAGAAATAACTAAAATAATTTAAGAAAACAAAAGTTGGAGTTCGGACTAAAGAATAATATGAACAAGACGCCAATAATGACTAATCTGGTGCTAAATCGAAATATTGCTGTCGATGAAAGGAATATCGTGCAGAGTACATCGTATAAGTACCTAGGACATGAAATTCGGTTGGGCAGAGATAACCAGCCATGTGAGCTCAAACCAGTGGCGGCTGGTGTGGTAAATTTTTGGGTAGGCCAAGCCAACACATTACATATAAAGTTCATTCGTTTACCAAATTCCCATCAGTAAACATGAGCACGTGTTGATATTCGCCGTCTCATTCGTCAAGAGGCTATTAAATATAATTTATTACCTTAAGCGAGACAGATTCTCATGTTACAGATCCCAACTTGCCAGCATTTTAAATTCAAATTGTATCGTGTTGATTTTTAAGTTAATATATTGTGTTATATTTATGTTATAGTTATTGTTAAGTTATTTACTGGTCGTGTTATTTTTTAGAGTTTAGTTTAATTGTGATATAATGATTAAATTTCAAGAAATTCAACAGTTTCAAAAGTAAATATTTTTAAAAATCATATGATACATCGGTCGTACATCAGTACGACCCTGTTTGGCTTACACGTGGTTCTGTTGACGATTGGGAATTTGTAAAATGAATACGATTTAGCTATGTGTAATCAGTGGCGGATCCAGAGGTCACGAGGTCATGACCCCCCTTAAAAATATTTGAAAACCCACTTATCCTATTGGTGGTAAGTTTAAAAGTGACCTTGCATCAGAGAAAAGTAATCACCCTCAAGATCCATGACCACCCCAAAAAAATTCTGTAGCCGCCAATGCGTGTAATACATATTTTTTTGTGTGAGAGTGGGAATCTTTCTTTTTTCGAATTTTACGATTTTTTTTAAATTTATTTGGACAACCGTGCACTTGTTTGCAATTGTGTTGTTTGTTTAAAAACATGTTACAATTATAGATTATGTTACATATTTTTTTATCATAATTTAAAGGAAAATTTATATTACAATTCGATAATTACGTTACAAGTGACAAAGATGGTCGGCGTAGGCCCGATCGCCTGGTGCCTAAACAGCAAGCATAAACACGACGAAATATAAATCGTTGTCCGGCAAGCTGCTTAACTTCAAACGCTTTTTGTACGGGGATCTTATGTGAGCTGGGTCGGCCAGTTCCGATCGGGCCTATTAATGATATTTAAAATGCCTGAATAGGATTCGATGCTTTCTGTGGTAATATAATAACATAGTTGTTTTAACGGACGCTAATGTATTGAGTGATTTAGTGCATTTAAAAGTTATTTACATGCATTAACATAATATCCTGCCTACCCCCAAAAGCCGCCACTGGCTCCAACGTTGCATAGGATTAGCCTAGGTAGCGTTTGGTAAATTAAACTATGTATTTAAATCAGATCTACCCGTATGCCTCAAAAGGAAAATCTTTGACCAATGCGTGTTACCTGTACTTATTTATGGAGTGGAAACATTAACACTCACAAAAAAGGTAGTTAATAAGATTCGCGTGACTCAGATGGCTATGGAGCGCCAGATGTTAGGTGTATCTCTAAGAGACCGAATCTCAAACGAAGAAATATGTCGTAGAACAAAAACAACAGACGCTATCGAAAAAATCGCGTCGCTAAAATGGAATTGGGCAGGACACGTCGCCAGATTATCAGAGAACCGATGAAAACACGTATTGTCGAGTGGTCGCCAAGACCAGAAGCACCACGGAGCAGAGGACGCCCCCCAACTAGATGGACTGACGACCTGAAGCGTGTTAGCAATAACTGGATGCAAGCTACACAAGACAGAGACCTATGTCCAGCAGTGGACGCATACAGGTCGATGATGATGATTTCAAAGGTACTTTCGTCACTGAAGCAAATCTGTTAAAAAAAAAGTAGGAAAATAATTTTATTTTAATCTCTACACCACTTTGTCGTAGGATAGTTTCCAGGATAAGGTTAAATAAAATTGTGGGCAGTGGATCTCCTTGTCTTAATCCCTTCCTTACCGTGAAAGTATCTGATAACCTTTCTTCGATTTAATGTTGCTTTTAAGGTCATTTCTACTAACTTTAAAGTTTGGTAGGTATTTTTAACAGATTCATCGCTTCGTAAAGTTTTTCTCTATCGAGATTGAGTAGTATGCCTGCTTAAAATCTATAAACAGAATGTGCAAACCTAGATTTTGTTCGTAGTAGTTGTGCAATATTGGTTTCATCGTAAAAATCTGATCAATTGTAGACCTTCCTCTTCTAAACCCTCCCTGTTATTCACATACACTAGTCGCTACTACCAGAAAATAGTCCGTGTTGCTGTCTGCCCCTTAGAAACCAACATTCATGATGGTGTTTATTTTCAATTAAAACGTAATCTAATTGATTGGCAGTGTTACCATCCGGTGAGATGCTATATCTATGTGTAACTCTCAGTTAATTCTTTGGGCGGTCCTTGTGCGTGGTCTAGAGGTCGGATAGGTAGCTAGGGGCAAAGAAATGAATGGTAGGGGTCAGATTGGCGTCACGGCATCGACTGTGATGCGGATCAACCACTTCGTATAATTGGTTAGCATCCGCAGAAAGTCACTGTGGTGCCAGTATCGGGAAATAAACTGAGATACAAGAATAGATTAGATTTAGATAGGCCTTTTGGCCTATTCCGCTGCGGCAATTTTAGATCTATTGTGGTCCTAGATAACATTCTCTAGCCTGACGTTTTTTGACACAAAGTCTCGTAGCTTCGAGACTGTAGCTATTTGCCGGTGGATTTTGCCTGGAAAACTATCACATCCTTAAGCTATGGTTTGTTAGAACAGTGAACGACGAATAACTCACAGTCAGTCGAACGCCAGACTACATTATAATGCACAGCCTAGGTTTGGCGTGATTGGTTGGTGGGTGGGTCCCAATTTAAAAATTGGCGGGTTTCATGTTTATTAAAATGACAATTGAGGTATTGTGACACAGTATATCGCTAAAGAATTTATTAGCAATATAAAGAGTAGCAATATACTGTGGTATTGGTACAAAGCGGATGATATTCAGATTTTAGGATTAAGCTGGCTATTACAGTTTTATTAGAAATGTAATTATTTTTTCTTGAGATTATGTAGGTAAAATTAAATTCTGACTTATGTTTTTTATTAGATATATAGATATTGTTTTAATTTTTTTGATTGGGTAATTTTTTTTATTAAGATTTAGAGGTTCTTCTTATTATTTTTATTTCTAGAACATTCATTAACATTATTATTCTCGTTAGCTTTCTTTATGTGGGATCGGCTTCTCTAATTATTTTCCTGTAAACTTTTATGTTCTCTTCCAGGGACTAAGTACCTCTCCGCTTTTTCTCCGAGATTATGGTTTTTCAGAAACATGCAATTTCTGTTCATCCCCTTTTTTACTGCCCTACATTCAGTACCATACATCATAGCTGGTCTAAAAGCAGTCCTATACAATTACCTTTTAGTTTTCTTGGTACCTTTTTTATCACACATCATTTAATTTGCCTCTTTCCTTTACCTTTAATTGAAGTATGATAAATAAAACGGTAATACCGATCCTAAAAGCCGAAAATTATCATCTTTTGTGAGTTCTTGTCTATTCAAGCCAACTACTCTATCTGGACTTGAAATATCATCTTTAAAAGAATATTCAAAATTTTTGTTTGTATCCAACTTAATTTTAATCATTTTTCATTAAGGACCTGTCTCCGCTACTCTATACCAAGGAGGTTCAGTTGTTATCTAATCCAGCACAAATGAGAATAAATATGGGCGAAACCCGGATGAAGCCCTATTTTCACACAAAATTGGCCAGTTCCACCTACAATTGTATCGTTCTAACACTATAATAGTTATTCTAACTATATATAGTAATTTTAACACTATTATAGTTGTTACTTGCTCATACTCCACTCACATATTCAGCCGGCACTCCTTTCCTACTAAATCTGTGCCACAGTAGGTTTCTGATAACTTCATCATGTGCTTTCTCAAGATTAATAATACTATGTGCAAGTCTTTCACTCTAAATTGTTAAATTAGCTGTTTTATAATAAAAATTGCTGATGTAGACCTGCCTCCTTGCATAAATCCAAATTGACATTTATCCATTTTCATTTTTTAGAACACTGAATTATGTTAGATTTCACCACAAATGTAGGATAATAAAAAGATATATTGTGAATCGAGTACTATGAAAAATTGTCATTGTCAACAAAATGAAGCAGAGGTTTACTGGAAATAACTATTGCACACCAAATATAACACTAAACAGCTATGTTTAAAATATCTTTATTCTTTATTAAAAATCTGGGAAATCAAAGGAGGGGGGGCCGTTATTGGTGCAATGACGAAGGAAAACCCCTCTAAACCTCGCCTAAGGCCCAGTACATCCCGATTTAAAAATACAATTCTAATATAAAAGCCTACAAATATAACATCATTACTTAACACAGCTTTAAAATTCAGGCCTAAACTAAGCATTTATACATATATTTTATGAAATTTTACTACATATATTACTAATTGTCGCTGGATTTGACCCTCGGGAATGAGGGAAGGTGGTCCAGTCGCACTATCCATAGCTATGTTGGACCGGAGCATATAGGGATCACGGTCCGTGGACATATAGGTTATATGTGAACCCTAGCTAGCGGGAAAAATACCTTTATTAAAATACAATAGGTTTATTACAAGTAATAATCTGCAATAAAAGTTGATTAGTATTATAACTTAAGAATCTGCAAAGAAAGGGGTTAGATATCTTAATACTAAGAATCTGAAAACAAAGTGTTAATTAGTCTTAGAACTAAGAATCTGTAAAAGAGGGTTGTTAGTTATGACACCTAAGACAAATTAATGCAAAAATCAAAAAAAAAGTAAAATTTGAAAAAAAGTGAAAATTTTTCCCAAAAATTTCGGGAAACAAAAGTTATTTAAAATTGTCAGATTTTCATGAAAATGCGAAATTTGTGTCTGTCGTAGTGCCTTCGGGACTAATCAACAAAGACATGCAACAAAATATAAACAAATAAAAAGTTATTCACAAATTTCGTATTAAAAATTTCGTAAGTCGAAAAAGACCTGAAAAGTAATAAAATAAATAAGTTACTTTTATAGTAAAAATGTTTCAAAGTCCCAAAACAGTATATAAATATCAGAAAAATAATCTAAGTTATTTTTAACCTGAAAAAGAAATAAAATATTCGAAATATTTTCGAAGTCCCTAAAAGAGAAAATAATGTTAGCAAAATATGTCTAAGTTATTTTCGGGCTGAAAATATTTCAGAGTCCCAAAAGATAAAATAAATATAAAATTATTATAATTTTTCTAAGTTAAATTAATAACCTAAGAGAGATACCTCAATTGTCATATTAATAAACATGAAACCCGCCAATTTTTAAATTGGGACCCACCCACCAACCAATCACGCAAAACCTAGGCTGTGCATTATAATGTAGTCTGTCGAACGCCGCGCACGTTCGTTAAAATCAAAGAAATGGTTCTCTATGAGAACGGTTTGTTAGGTTCTGCTGAGCTGCGCGCACTGCAAACCGATAGCCGTGTCGGTGGTGCTGGAATCAACTGCGATTTGATTTGGACCATAGATAAAGAATATATATTTGGACGCAAACGTTCAGCTGAGCTCACAGCGTACACATCCATACCGAAATTATAATTGTATTTTTATATAGTTATTATTATTGTAATAATTGATGTGATGTCTAATAAATTTTCTTCCGAGGAAGATGAAAGACTAGTGGATCTAGTACAAATCCCTGTAAAGTCTAAAATATTCTCGAAATTTTTCCTCGTTTTGAAATAATCTTTCTTCGACTGTTAATTAAAAAGCACCTTCTGTATTAAGACATGAAAAAAATTCGTTTACATTTTTAGTTCTTTTATTTAAATTTAACGTTATCAACTCTTCTTAGAGTAATATAATTATTGCGTTAAGTTTGCGAGAATTCATGTTTTTAAACGTACAACCTTTGAGAGAATAAATGTGAAACTAATTTCTAAACTTGTTTTCAGAGCGACAGAATATTTATGCTAATTAATCTAACAAACCGACTCACCCAAAACTGCCGTGAGTCGAGTAGAACAGATTCTGCTGTACGTGTATGCTTTGCGCTGCGCACTGTTCTAACAAACCGTAGCTTTAGATAGACTTACCGGGAAATATATCCCTTGATTTGTCCCTACTATGTCGGCTCCCACACCCTCCGATGTTTTTGTTCCATCCGTGTACCAGGTAGCAGCAGCTTGTATGGGTACACCTTTATTCCAGTCTTCCCTGCCTGGTATCTTAATTGTGAACTTATTGTTAAAGCTATATCTCGTAGCTGTTGCATCGATAGGTTTACCCATCATAATATCGGCTTTTAGCTCCTCCTATATGTCGCTGACTATGGATTAATCTGTGCATCACTAATCTGGCTCAGCGGCGGCTCGTGGCCTAAAAAAGTAGTGAAGATGAGGAAAGCTTGCCGGAGCCAAAAGGACTAGTACCTACTTCGCGCCCAAAAAACTCGTTAAAAAAATTTTTTAGAGTTTATGGCCTTAATAACTTGAAAACAGTTTTTCTTGTTCAGTTCTGCTTGCCTGGGGTATTTTAGTTCTGAACCTCGACATTTCATTGAGGGTTTTTTGGCGATTAAAACACCACGCCTGGGGTTGGTGAGTTTCAATTCAGCCGCCCACTGTAAGTCAGATGCTGATTGCAGCCGATCACTCTGGATCAGACGCAGATGTTTAAAATACTGGTTGGTCGACAATGTAAAAGAACATCCCTTTTATCTTCATTTTTCCAATGCCTAAATGGAGTCTCTAATATATTACACACCAAGTCATTAATTTAGCCACCATTTAATATAGTCTTCTGCAGGTCATCATGCAGGGTAGAGTCGATGGCAAAAAGAGAATAGGTAGAAAGAGGAAATCATGGCTGCGAAATATTGAGACTGGACAAACATGACTGTAGACGATTTATTCCACGTTGCAAAAGACAGAGAAATTTTTAGAAATGTGGTCGCCAACCTCCGTTATTGGAGACGGCATAGGAAGAAGAAGAAGTCATTAATTGGATTCATGTCTCTCTAAAATTATTTTTGTTTAAACGAAATCCAAGAGAACACTTTATATCCGAAATCCGAAACAAACCACAGAGAAATGTATTAATAAAGTGCACTAAACAAATAAAATTAATATTGTGACTAAACTAAACTAATAAATACTATACTATACACTATACTATATAAAAATATCTATATAATGGACTAAATTTCAAAATATTGTCGCTTAGAGAAATTTCCGAAAAATAGGAATACCAAATACACATCCAACAGTGGGTGAAGACGAATAATATATTTTTAAGCGGAACTGCACGTACCAGTTTCCTCAGCTATCACTAAGGATAGGCTGACGTCACGTAGCCATGGCAACCGTGAACGCTCATGCAGATGGATTTTGCATTTCAAAAATTATATTCACCTCTTCCTGAATCCTATTATACACGGCTAGTGACACAGGTCAGGACTTGACCGTCAAGTACGTACCACTAATAAAGCTAGTTGTCTTTTTTAATTTTTAGATTCATTAAAAGAGAATAAATAATTGATTTTAGAATTTAGATATAATAATGTTGTTTTCATTTTTTATTTATTTGTCTCAATTTAATTATATTTTTTTGGTGAACCTCACCTTCACCTACTTCACCTGGCCGACCGCCGCTGATCTGGCTTCGCCCTGTATAAAAATATGAAGTGGTGGTAGATTCAGCAGGACTTCCAACGATGTAGTAGGAGTTGTTTTTATGGCCCCCGTAATACACAGGCATGCTAGCCTTTGTGTATTACCTAGCAGCCTTATTGCTCCCACTTGCTACGTCTTTGTCCACCACGTCACCGAGCCATAGGTTAGCATGGGTCTAATAACCCTTGTGTATAATCATAGAGTCATTTTGGGATTCAGTCCCCAATTCCTACCGCACAGGGACATAGTAGATTTCTGTGTGGCTTTCAGAATGTGAGTATTCCATGTAAGCCTATGATCAAAATATACCCCAAGGTATTTTGTTTCTTTGGCAAATGAAATCTCTGTTCTTTCCAGCACCGGTGGTTTTAGGCCTTGTAGTGCTGTTTTTTTTTTTGGTGAAGTTGACGATTTGTGTTTTCTGAGCATTGATCATCAGTCTCTCTTGTTTTAACCAGTCGTCAACTATATTTAGGGCTGCTTGCATTCTCTCAGACACTACCTGAGCAAACCTGCCCCTGACAACGACTGCTATATCTTCAGAATATCCTAGACAATAAAAGCCTTCTATGGACAGATTTCTGAGGAGATCATCTACCAAGGTTGCCTAAAGTAGAGGGGACAGAACTCCTCCTTGTGGACAGCCTCCACCTACTTTTGCTTTGATGGTTGCTTTACCCAGAGTGGACATTACTGTCCTATTCTCCAGTGATGCCCTTATACATCTGCATATTACCGCAGGTGCGCCTCGTCTACTCATACCTCCTATCAAAGAGCTGGTCTGCTACATTATTAAATGCCCCTTCTACAAGAATAGAATATTATATAATATAATCATCTGTTTAATTACCCTTTTATTTTACCAAATATTTTAATTACCAAACACCCATTTATTACCCTTTGTTTATCTTTTATTCCGCAGTTCTCTAATGGATGTAAGAAATAAAGAAAACAACACATTATTTTAACAATTTCTTGTACTTTCTCAACAGGGGAAACAATATTAACAAAATATGTATCCTGGCAAAAAATATGATACAAACAAATTATATACAATAAAAATCAACGTAACTAGACAGGTTTTTGTTTTCAAAAAGACACAACATTTATTCCTAACCAGCGTACATAAAAACTATGCAATAGATACCTAAAAACAGGTAAAAATTAAACTCTTACAAACAAAATCTTATATAAGATTATAAAAACAATTTCCAATATCGAAAAGATCGATATCTCAATGACAGAGCCGACAACGAAATTGTGTTCAGTATAAAATATAGAAAAATCAACATCCAAACTTGTATTTTTGCAAAAAAACTGCACCGAAAGACACAACCAATCTAAAAGACACTTTAAATTGACGCAATACAATCAAAGACAATACAATTTCCTGATAGAACTGACAATGACAGTTGACAGACTGTTAAATGCCTGTTTCCTGAATCATTTTCGATAAAATATTAATTTTTTTTTGTTTATGACAACATAGCTAATTATAATACAATTTTATTAGAGTGGAATATTGCCGTGTATTGCATTTACAACAATTTAAATTGTCTATAATAATAAATAAAACAAAAATATAATTTGTGTCGACGCTGACAGTAAGATAAAGTTCTTTTCGACAAGAAATTTAAAACAAAAGATGCACCTTCTGAATTCATGGCAAAAAGACCAAGTGTCTATTGAACATATATATACAACACTTAAAAATATATCACAATTATCATATTTGACACATCAGAATATTAAGGTCGATCTTAAAACTCATTACTTTTTTTCCTGTGTAGTAAACTCTTTGTTCCCATCAACACATACACTTATAATAGTAGCAATTGATACGATCGATGTTAAAAGATAAAAAGGTAAATATAAATGTGCAATAAGAAACCGAATATTGTTAGTGGTGGTATTAAATCTGTGTGAACTGTGTAGCGCAATCAGAATTCTTGCATCGCCCATTGGTTCTAGACAGTTCTTCTCTGTGATTTAAGTGTTTTAACTGATTTTATAGCTGAGCGTTAAATTGTAAGAGCATATTTGCAATTTGAAATAATTTGAATGCTAAAAATTGTGAAGGTGGCCTAGAGACATGCAATAATACAGTAAATGGCGTTTCAGAATGTGTAATGCAACGTTGTGCTGCAAATATGTAACGTTACAGTACAACTGTCGTTGCTTTGCACTGTTTTTCATCGCACAGTTGTTCCATACATCACTCCTCATCAGTTTAATTTCTTGGTGATTGTTTGAACTGATTTTCTAGCTTCAAATGCTATTCAAAACTTGAAATTGTTACCTTGTAATGGTATATTTGCAATTTGAAATACTTTCAGTGTTAACAAATGTTAAAACAACATCAAATTTCCTATTTTTTGGCACACAGGGATTCCAAGCAACATTCGGTTCCTTATTTTGTCTATTTACAATCAAATAGACAAGACAATAGTTCTTCCTCAAGACTTGGTAACAATACCGCCTAACCAGTTTTTGGTAAAAATAACTTGGTCATTAAATAAATAAAACAAAAAAGCTTACCCATAATAAAATACATTAAAAAAATAAATTTTCATATATTATATATACTTAAAAACTAGTCATATGGTTAGCTAATATTGTTCTTAGGGAAGTTAATAGTCACATAAGATATTTTTCAACCTACTTAAAATCATCCATAATTTTTTCTAAAAAAATTATATTTACTGATATATTTTGTTTCCGGAATGCCTTTTTTCTTTACTTTAAAATTTATTTTTACTCGGTAATTTACTGCGTCAAGTTTTCTTGATCTTCCATCCTTGTTGTTCACTTTTTCTGCCTAAATATATAATGGCCCTGCAGTCATTATATATTCGTATCTAGTCCATGGACATAGATTATACCGGCTACAAATATCTGTTTATGTACATCTATCCAATGCAAGTTATTTAATAAAGTTTATAAATTAATTAGGGAGGATTGGTCAAAAATATACATTGGGCAAACAGATAGATGCACGAAAAACACATAATAGAACACAAAAGATCGTTCAAACACACAAAGATTCTAGGTGCTTACTGAACATGATAAAAAATAAACATTTAGCTTCCTTTCTTTCTTCTTCTTCTTTAACTCGCACTTGTTGGTCTTTTTCGTATTACATCCAGTTATTTTTAGGAAATTTATAATGTTGTGTAGATCCTTTTGTTATGAACAACTGATAATAAGCAGTAAACTCGACTGGAACTTACATATTGAGTGAAAAAATCAATTTTATAGTTTCTCACTGTTATTCCTGGATTGTATCAAGCAATCCCTCTTCCTAAATACATAGGAAGAAAAATCACTATGTAATCGAATATCCATTGGAATTTAGATTATAAAAGGCCATGCAAAATGTAAAAAGGGACTCATCTACTGGAAGCAGTATTTTGGACCAGCAAAATACTGTTTATGTTAATTTTCCTTAAAATTGGTAGGAGTCATTTTTCCGGCACTACAATGAGTAGTGTGACTAACGAAGTTACTCATATGGCCAAGGTAAGTGACAAAACATATCGGTGAACAACGCTAGAACATCCAATATATCGTCCGGATTTATCGCCAAGTGAATTTCGTATTTTACACGAGTTACAAAAGCGCTTTTAAAAGAAAATGAAGTGGTGCCAGCATTTGAAGAGTACCTGTAGAGTTTTCACGACGATGTAATGAGAAATATTTTTTCTGAGGCGACAGAAAAAGTTCCGTTTGTATTTTGTACAAACTGATAAGAAAATGTCGTCGAATTAAATAAAACGAATCAATTCATAAAATTAAAACAGTACTACACAGGAACCTATCTAGTTTTAAAATCGGCCCTTCGAGAATATATAATATATCTTCATCTAAATAATAATCTAATTCTGTAAGTAGAATGTTTTTAACAATAAAATATTTTATAAAATGTATACTTTCTTAATAGATTTTTCTTATCTTCAGTCTTCAGCAGTTTAAATAGCAAATATGTACAAAAATTGTTCTACTAATCCGCGCTAATATTCTCCCTATGATCTATATCGGTCAGTTTGTTCGGGTGGTTGATAAACACTTTCTTAGCTAACATCTGAAACAAAAAAAAAGGTTGTAAGTATGCCAACCAAATCAAACTTTATGTTTCTTCACAGCTGTACATAAAAATACATTTTTTAACTAAAGAACTCATTTTGCAATTGGAGCGATAACTTTTGTCATTACCCTCGTAATAGATCCTTAAATACGAGGGTGGTTTGACATTAACCTAACCTAAGTAAGTAGAAATATCACAAATCATGCTACTAAGTAATAAGTAGCACTATTTATGATATTTTTCTCGTTTATTTTTCAATACAATCTAATTTTTGTTCAATATACAAAATAAGACGCTTTTTTTAACAGTTTTACCCTTTCCGGAAAGTAATTTTGTTTGAGTCAAAATAGTGTGAAATATATCAACCAAATCAAAACAAAGCTGTACATAAAAGTGCATTTTTTAACTAAAGAACTCATTTTTTATAATTGGAGCGATAACTTTTGTCATTACACTCGTAATAGATCATTAAATACGAGGGTGGCTTAATATTATTCTAATCTAAGTAAGAAGTGGCAGAATTTTTGTTATTTTCTTTATTTATTTATCAACCTAGCCTCATTGTCGTCGTCCAATATATTAAAATGAGACGCTTTGTTAAATGCGTTATCTTTCCGAAAAGTAATACTGCTTGGTACTGTCAAAATAGTGAGTAAGTCATTTCACATTATTTTGAGGCCTTTGCCTTGCTTTTTCTTGCAAAACGGTGTTTTTTCATAGCCATTTTCTAAATTTGTAAACTTAAATATTCACACGGTGCTAAATCTGGAGAATGTGGTGGACTCATGTTATCGGATAAAAAATACTGAAACCAATTTGTTGTACTACTGTACTCTACTGCTAACAATATTATAATTTCTCTCATTGATATATTTCATAAGATCTAAAATCCTCAACTCAATAATTTATAGAAGCTGGTGAAAATTGTTGAAAAGTATGTCTAGCAAACAAAGCAGGTTCCATAGTTGACCCTATCTTGTGCAGTGCTATAAAACTGAAGTATGAATGAAATTTTAGGTTTTTTTTGCCTTTTCTCATTATTTCTTCCTGTGTTGGATCCCTATCTACCACATTCTTCAGACAACGCTAGAAACAAATCTATGAAGAACAATCCAAAATTTATGACAGACATACCGGGGCTGTTCAAAAAATATTATAGAGATGTATAAAAATCGTCTCTATGAGTTTGCTTCACTTACTTTGAGGCTTTCAAGGCACTGGTCCCCGTCGCAAGTATTTATCTCCGTCAACAGACTGTTAGATCTCTCCAGCTCGGCGTAAAGACCAAAAGGCAACTTCTTTAGACACTCCAGCCGTTGGATGTGCATTTTTGATCGAAGGTGTTTCGCCAGATGTCCGTGGATTCGGAAAGCTATGCTACAGTCTGAACATTTGAACGGCCTCGGTTCGGAAGATGATAGAGCGGGAGAAGACGATAACTAAAATCATAAAAGACAATTATTTTCAATATAAAAAATGCAGAAAATAAAATTTTTCCATTTTATGTTAATTGAATTGTGATTATTATGTAGAATAATATTAATATATTACAAAAGTCCCATAATATATATAAAAGTTTTTGTGTAAATATGGCTTAGCAGTCATGTGCTGACTAAATCTATTTAACATGAAAATGTTTCACTAAAATTCATGTGTATCAATAATTTTGAAGAAATAATACCATAAAAATATCCAAAATCAACATAATACGTTTTTTGTTATTAAACGACATATAAATGTGGATTTGTATTTACCTTATTGTGATGACTAGCACTTCTCTCGTGTTTTTGTAAATGTCCCTTTGTTCGAAAACTGACCGAGCATGAATCACAGCGAAAAGGTCTTTCTAGATAATGTATATTCATATGAAGCCTAAAACGAAAAATATATGGATTATAAAAAGTACTCGTTTATACTCACTCAAATTAAGCTTTTATTCATTAACACTTCTTATTATTATTCATAAATACTCACTTCTTCCGAACAATAAATCACTCATCTTCGTCATTACTTATTTTTTAGTCGTCGATATTCATTCAGACTTAACTACAAGTACTCACACTCACGTATATCCATAAATACTCACTTATCAGTACATAATGCTCGCTCATATTCATTCATACTCACTTCTAAGCAAGCATACTTAGTTATTTTTGTTGTTGCTTACTTCTGAGCAGTGATAAACTCTTAATGTCCTTTCTGAGCAGTGAGATACTCTCTCATATTCATTCTTTTTCACTTCTACGTACAACTCTGATTCTTTTGATGATCCCTATGCGTTTATTGTGATTTATGTTGACTCATTATTCACTTTACTCGGTAGTCATACTCACGTATATCCATAAATACTCAGTTATAAGCACTGAGTACTCACCCAGATTCATTCTTACTCACTTCTATGCAACAATACGCAATTATTTTTGTTGCTACTCACCTCTAAGCAGTAATATCTTCTTAATATCCTTTCTAAGCAGAGATATACTCTCTTATATTCACTTCTACCTACAACTCTTATTCTGATTGATCCCTACACGTTTATTGTATCTCATATTTACTCATATTAATAAATAGACACTTGTAGTACTGATGCTCACGCATATCCATAAATACTCAGTTATACACACTGAATACTCACTCATACTCATTATTACTCACCTTTATGCAACTATACTCAGTTATTTTTGTTGTTACTCACTTCTAAGCAGTGACAAACACTTCATATCCTTTCTGATTAGTGATATACTCTCTCATATTGACTTCTACGTACAACACTGATTCTTATTAATTCATTTGCGTTTATTGTGATTCATACTGATTCATATTAATAAATACTCACGATACTGAGCGCCGATACTCACGCATATCCATAAAACTCAGTTATAGGCACTGAATACTCACTCATTCTTTCTCACTTCTTCTCAACTATACTTAGTTATTTTTGTTGTTACTCACTTCTAATCAATAATACACCCCTAAGATCCTTTCTGAGCAGTGATATACTCTATCATATTCATTCTTTCTCACTTTTATGCATCACTTCTTCTCAACTATACTTAGTTATTTTTGTTGTTACTCACTTCTAATCAATAATACACCCTTAAGATTCTTTCTGAGCAGTGATATACTTTATCATATTCATTCTTTCTCACTTTTATGCATCTATACCAAATTAATTGTATTGTTCTTCACTTCTAAGCAGTTATACACACTTTATATCCTTTTATGAGCACTGATACACTCTCCCATATTCATTAGACTCACTTCTAAACAATCACACTCAGTTATTTGTGTTTTTACTCACTTCTAAGCAGTGATTCACTCTTAATATCCTTTCTGAGTAGTAAGGTACCCTCTCATATTCATTCTTATTTACTTCTACGTACAACTTTGATTCTTAATGATCCCTATGCGTTTATTGTGATTCATATTGGCTCATTATTCACTTTACTCGGTAGACATACTCACGTATATCCATGAATACTCAGTTATAAGCACTGAATACTCACTCATATTTATTCCAACTCACCTTTATGCAACTATACCTAGTTATTTTTGTTATTACTCACTTCTAAGCAGTAACACACACTTCATATCCTTTCTGAGCAGTGATATACTCTTTCATATTGACTTCTACGTACAACACTGGTTCTTATTAATTCCTATGCGTTTATTGTGATTCATATTAATAAATACTCACGATACTGAGCACCGATACTCACGCGTATCCATAAAACTCAGTTATAAGCACTGAATACTCACTTATATTCATTCTTACTCATTTCTTCTCAACTATACTTAGTTACTTTTGTTGTTATTCACTTCTAATCAGTAATACATCCTTAAGATCAGATATACTCAGTTATTTTTGTTATTATTCACTTCTAAGCAGTAACACACACTTCATATCTTTTCTGAGCAGTGATATACTCAATCATGTTCATTCTTTCTCACTTTTATGTATCTATACCCAGTTAATTTTATTGTTCTTCACTTCTAAGCAGTTATACACATTTTATATCCTCTTGAGCACTGATACACTCTCCCATGTTCATTTAACTCACTTCTAAGCAACCATACTCAGTAATTTGTGTTTTTACTCACTTCTAAGCAGTGATACACTCTTAATATCCTTTCTGAGGACTGATATACCTTCTGATACTCATTCTTACTCATTTATAAGCACAGATGCTCACTCAAGTTCGTTCTAATTCATCTCTTAGCCACTCATGCTCACTTATATTAATTAAAACTCACTCCGATTGAT
Organism: Diabrotica undecimpunctata; assembly: GCF_040954645.1. Classification (NCBI taxonomy): domain Eukaryota; kingdom Metazoa; phylum Arthropoda; class Insecta; order Coleoptera; family Chrysomelidae; genus Diabrotica; species Diabrotica undecimpunctata. Next base: position 4,424,334 of record NC_092808.1, on the reverse strand, counting down.
TCTTATGCGCTTTTAGTTATACATATTCATCAATTCTCAATTTTAGGCACATATACCAACATATTTTGACATAGTTTTCTACTCACTTTTTTATGCTTATATTCACTTTTATTTAGTCATTATAACTTAAATCCATTATCTTACGTCCGTATATACACTCTCAAATTAACTCACAATCATTCCTTCATTTATATTCACTAACATACACTCAATCACTAAAACAGGTTTGGCAGTGTTTAAAATATTGTAATTCTAAAAAATACTTGCCTAAGTTGTGACGGTTTGTTGAAACTTTTTAAACAAATAGTACAGCTTTTGTTCCCCTCAGATTTAACGATAATATCGTTGACATCCTTATTGATAGGTCCAAAATTAACGGAATTAATGGAGCCATCTGCGTTCTCAATTTTCGTTGCCAATTTCAGAAACTCACTAGCCACACTTTTCGCCAAAGTATTTTTCTCTAATTTCACTTGCTTCGTAGCGATATCGGCCAACGTTTCCATTGCGCTGTTATCGAAATCGCCGCTTTTGGCAGACTCTTCGTTGTAGTTCACGTTCGACGGTTGCTCTTCGGGTAGTTCCGATGTCATAGGTCGAACAATGATAACAGCACCGTTGTTGTTCGTCGATTCGAAAGATTTAGTAGGTGGCGGGTATTCCTCCATGTCTTCGTTTATTTCTAGCCTAGGAGGAGGAGGCTGGGGCTTCTGTAACGCGTTAAATATTTCGTTGGCTACGTTTTTTTGGGTTTCTATAGGCCTAAAATTGTTCACTATATTTTCTTCCACGACACCGTTAACTATTTTTTCGTGGTTATTTGCCATTGAGAGGTCCATGACTTCATCGCTCTTCGATACTTTTCGTTTGTAAGGAAAATACGTCACAGACACCTTCCTTTTTCTTGCATCTGGCGTGTTTTCGTTGCTAACTACGACATCGTTTATTTTAAGAGTCGGGAGAGGTCGACTGGGCAAAGCTGCGGTAGTTTTGGTGTTATTTAACGTTTCTTCTGGAGGAGAATAATTGTACTCGACTTTTCGGGAAACAGGAACATCTCTTACATTGTTTTCAGGTAGTCTAGGACTTAGTTTAGATTGAGGTACATATTTTTGGATAACATGGAACTGTTTTATGCTTTTTTGTTCTGGCGGAGCAGGATTTTTTTCTGATACTCTCGAGTCCAGCTCGATAATCTTCGGAGAGTGCATTATTTCCTTTTCCACCGTTAAAATAGTCGTATAAGGGTATGTTAACGGCCTACTTCCACTCCCCATTCCTAAATATATTCTAAAATTTTGGCTTTCCGTAGTTTCTTCTGCAGTAGATACATTACTGACTTCTACGTTTCTAAAACCTGAATTCCGCGATGTATTTTGCTCGTCTAAAATTTTGTTTTTGGCGTAATTTGCCTTGGAAACGTGCGCTATTTCTTCGGTGGTCATAAAAGTGTCCGTCGGACTTTTACTGCGACCGTGAGCTAGGTCCCCACTGGAAGGTTGCGATGGTTTCTGGGAAAGGGATAGAAGACCGTAAGCTGCTTCATGTTCTTGTTGCCGTGTAGATTCGTCTGGAACAAATAGGACATTTTATTATCTTTAAAACGGAAAAATTAAAATTCAATAAAGATTATTCTCGAAGTAAAATACCAAACTATCAATTATTCCCTTCACTTCTCAAGCAAGAGTTTCACAGAGCTCAATACTAGCGCCTCCCTCTCACCAACAATAGATCCGGAAACATTCTTTGATGTGCTGACGACACTACTTGAGTCTGCGCAGGACCTCCCTACCGTAAAGGAAGGGAATGTTCTGTATTCGACAAGGCTCAAGCACACCTCGACTCCATCATCAGGTGGTGCAATAAATGGAGAGTAAGAAGGATTATGGGCTAATACACCAACTAGCAAACATTCTTACAATCCAAAACCGGATGTAAGCCCTCAGCAAAAGATACGCTCTAAGGATTATTGAAAGCTCGAACACCAGAGCAAAAGAGATTCTTAAGACCCCATGCCATCGCCGAGGGCAAGTGCTCACCAGAATTCCTAAACGGAACTATCAAAGGGTGCAAATCGTTGAAAAACATATTTTATTTACGTATTTATAAATGTATAAATAATCGAACCCCTTACAGAAATAAGTATTTTTAGCTAAATACAGAATAAAAAAACATTTCGATAATTACAAAACATTTTAGGAATCGTGTACATTATCAAATAATTGTCCCAGTGTGAAAACAGCGTATATGGAACATAAAGATAGTCATTTTTGTACTAATTATGATAACAATTCAAAACTTACCGCTGCTATCCATTCCGCTGTCATCAGTATCGGATTCTGAGCTTTGAGCGCTTTGTTGGGCCGAAGAAGAGGAGGATCCAGTGCTGGTTGTCGAGTTTTTGGAATGAGCTTTGCTCTTCATGTGCTTTGTTAAGTTGCCTTTGGTCTTGAAGCTATAATAAAAGATTACGATGTTTTAAATTTAATGTATGAGAAATTTTACTTAAACCCTACATTACCAAGTGATTTTAGACAGATTTAGATAAATAGTCATATTTTTAAGAATGGTGGAAACTACTAAACGGTTTTAAAAATATGTTTCTTTCAGAAAAAATGTCTTCAGTCATTCCTTAAGTAAAATTGATAGAGTGGTATCGCTACACAGCACCATCTACTTTAAATTATAGGAAATAGACACCACTGTATGTATTTCATGTTATCAAACCAAAAATAGATGGCGCTACGTAGCTATACCACTCTCTTAAGTGGGAAATTTCCTTAAGAATCCTAGTCTTTCTTGCTTCCAGTTTGACCTATACCATGACTCGATAATATCTAATTATGCCGAAACATCTAACATGAACGAAGAACAAACCTTTAGAGGTAAAAAAACAGTCGTTTATGCTTTTTGGTGCAATTGGTTGCTATAATAGCAAATATTTTGGACGTATAATATAGATGTAGGTCTAAACAATAATATCAAAAACAATAATGTCATAATGTTCATGCATGGAAAATGAACTTTTCAGAGCAGCCGTCTCAAAAGTTCGAATAGCTATGATGATTGCCGACCTCCGCCGCGGAGATGGCACTTGAAGAAGAAGATGGGAAATAGTTTCGCAGGAAAGGCCCTTTTCATTGCGCCGAAAAGGTCGTGGAGTTTATAAATCAATAATATTTAAAAATAGAAAACTTTAATTACCTGAAATTACAGTGGCTGCATGTGTAAGGTCTGTCATTAGAATGTGTCCTAATGTGTTTTTTAAGCATTGACGGTTTTTTGCATCGGATGCCACACTGATCACACACGTAGCGTCCTCGGCCTGAAAAAAATTCAAAAATATTAAAATGGTACCTTCTTCATGTAGTTATACCATATATTTTATTTATTTATTTATCTTTTCATTCATAACAATGACTTTTTGTTATGAGTATAACCTGGATAGATATCTGAAGGTAAAGACGTGTTATCTCAAAAATAGGAAGACTAAGATCACAGCTAAACAACTCGACTAGGCTGATTGGATTTAGGATTTCTTAGTAAAAAATCTTATTCTACAAATATTTTGCTTATATTATTACTTTTTCATAATTCAGTTAAATTCTTTTCGGCTGAAGTACAATTTCAGGTACTTCCAGTCGTTAGAACCATTAAGAATTATTTTAATCGATCAATAGACAATGCAAGAAAACCAACCCATTGTGAGTACCTATTCTTACAATAGACTAATGACGAGGAACATCTTTTTGTCAATCAAAAGAAGGCTATTTCCTACAAAATTGAGGCCAAGTAAGTCGACAGCCAGTTTTAAAAAACAGAACTCCACAACTTATTGGTTATACTTTTCGCACAATGTTTTAAATATCTTTTAATGGCTTGTTACTTCCTATTGATAGTTGTCCTATCAATAGGAACTAACAAGGGATATACATTGATCCTTCGAGCCGGATAGAACCAAAAAATCAAGAAAAAACCTACAAGAATGATTCGCTTGCAGTGATATGGTCCAAGAAAGCAGCCACGCTAGTAAAAACTGCTATACTGATAATCACGTTACAGCAGAAAAACCAAAATCTTAAGCCTTAAAACTATATTTAGTGGTCCGTTTCAGATGTTTTCGTATAATTCCTGGTGTTAAACCGCACAAAAACAAACTTGTTTTTCTCTTGGTAAAAAAGTTTTGCAAAGGTTGATTGCATTAATTTATTTTCGAAACTGATAATATACTAATAAAAGAATAACACTTACCCCTTCCTCTCACATAAATGTAATCTTCATTACACTCATAGCCTCCTAAAATGGCGTTAGTCTTCTGTGGCTCATCCTCTTTTTCTGATTGTTTCGATAGAGTTTCCGATATAACAAACTAAAATAAAAGCAATTAATTAAAACTTTTTTCGTTGGACCAGCCATATTTTTAAAATCTGCTGCCCCGTTAACAGTTACACGGACGGTCCGGCGCCCCAGATTTGCTCAATATACATCGATGCATTGAAAACATTTATATTTATCATTCGATGTATCGAATGAATACGATATATCAATTACAGTGAATATTTCACGATATATCGTTGTATTGCATTCGATTTCGATACATCGAAATTTATTTATACGTACTCTAGTCAAATGAAGATTTTTCGGCTCTATTGAAGCATTCTTTCCGACCATTCCTGCTCCCTACTAACTATTTCAGCGCAAGCGCAGTTTTTTGGTCTAGTGACATGTGATACCAGTTGGTATCATTTAAAATATTCATCGATGTATTTTACGTTTCTAATACTAACACCAAAAATAATTAATCTTAAACTGATTTATATTTTTTTTATCGATGCATCGGAAACATCGATGTTCCAATTCGATATGTTGAAAAATATCGATGCAACCTTCCGATTGATGAATCACAAAACACATCGATGTATATTTTAAATGAACACCCCTGAGTCCTACGTTGTTTGAGAGTCTACTTTTAAAATAATATTCAACATTATGTCTTAAACCATTGTTGCCAAGCACAAATTTTGTAACAAACCATGTTACATAAAATTTAATTGTTAAGGGAAAGGGGGCACATGTGGACAACTTTAAAAAAAAAATTTAGACCGCAAAATTAGTTTCATTGTAAAGTATCGGTTTCTTTAATGTTAGATTCACATATTTGTGTCTGTGTGTACATTTAAATTTGGCAGTAATTGAATTATTTAGGACACGTGCTTTAAATTAAAAGTAGATGTAGTTAGTCCACATGTACCCCTAAGGGGGGCACATGTGGACAAGACAATATTTTCTACGGGGCATATATGGACACAGGTATTGATGGAAATAAAATATATATATATATATATATATATATATATATATATATATATATATATATGTAAAAGATATAATCTTTTAGCGAAAGCCGCTATCGCTTTATTAAAATAAATGGCCAAATATATGGCCTAGGAGGACAAATTCGTTAAACTTCCCATGCTCGAATCGGTATCAATAAAGTGTAATGATCATTTCGGCTTAGCCCAGCCTAATTTAATAAAGCAATAGCGGCTTTCGCTAAAAGATTATATCTTTTACACATTTCGCATAGCGCAGAGGATACAGAAAACGATATTATCATATCGTTTTCGTTCACGGCCGCCAAAGCAGGTGGCGCCTTTGTAGCTAACTACTGTTGTAGTGAAGTTTTGGGAGACATTCGTTGGACTTTCCGAGTTTGAATTTGTATCAGCCCAAAGTGTCTGATGAGGCTGGGCTAGGCCGAAATGATCATAACACTTTATTGATACCGATTCGAGCATGGGAAGTTTAACGAATTTGTCCTCCTAGGCCATATATTTGGCCATTTAATATATATATATATATATATATATATATATATATATATATATATATATATATATATATATATATATAAAACATTTTCTTATAAGTCCAATTTTTAATGTTTATTTAACCTTAGTGATGTGCTTAGAAGTTATTTTTAAATAACCGTTATAACCGTGGAAGTTATTTTCGGATAACTGTTATTTTAAACAGTTATCAGTTATTTAAGTTATTCAAGTCAAAATCTGACCAAGTTCTTCTTGGAAGTCCCAATATTTATATAACCGGCTTAGAGTTTGTCCTTGAATAAGGGTTATAAAACAAAATTTGTCTATTTTTATACCTCTAGGTAAAAATATTTATAAAATTTTAGATATAACTAAAATTGAATCCTTGAACACGTGTTTACGTGTTATTTTAAATAACACATTTTAAATAATTAAATGGTTTTTTAAATAATTACAGAGTGGTACAAACAAAAATTACTAATCCATTTATCCATTGCCTGTTATTCTCCTTATTTCTATTATTGACATCATATAACAATACAATGAATTTGCATTGTTTGTTGACATTAATTTTGATTTCGAAATAAGAAAAGGATAATAAAATCCTTCCTTGAATTATATTCCGAATCCGGAAATTGTTTAGAATTCTACCTTTTGCAATGTATCTTTGCAATTGATAACGAAAAAAATTTTTAATGTTTTTTATTTATGTCTAAATATTAAAATTTCAATAATGTTAAAAAGTGCAGAATAATTTAAATTCTGCTGTCTTAAGATCATCAATTTTTTTTTTGCTCGATGCTTAAGATTAATATATACCTATTTTAGTTTGATATTAACAGTATTCAGGTTAGGTACATACATACTCCCAAAAAGATAAATAAGTGGTCACTAAATTTTTACTACGTATTATGTCGTAGGTATCTACATCTACGAATATTTCTTACTCTCGCTTCTAAAACGTAATACGTGATTTCGCATTTTAACTGTCTGAATAACCGTGTACCAGAATAACCGTGTACCAGAATAACCGTCTATCAGAATAACTGGCTATTTTTTTAATGCTAACGCTAATCTTTCCAGTAACTTACTTAGTAGTTACTCCAGTAACGTACAATAGCGTTAAAATATTGACTGTTATTCTCTGGTATACGGTTATTCACTGGTAGACGGTTATTCAGGCAGTTAAAATGCGGAAAGTAGGCATAAGAAGCGAGTAATACCGGACTGAGCTCGGTATGTTGCAATACTATTAACAGAATAATCGTTTACTCAAGTAACTGACTTGATATAAAAAATAACTCAATAACTGGTAACTTATTTATTGGATAACTATTAGTCACTGTTATTTGTCAGTAACCAGTTATTAATAACAGTTCCTGTTATATCGTCACTTCTCTATTTAACCTAATATATTGAATTATCCCATATTATACCCATGAAAATTAACGGAAAACATAAAAAAGGAGCTGGATCTTGCTGTCCCAATTTTTTTTTTTTTTCAGGAGCTGGTAATTTTCTCAACATCTCGTTTGCAGAAATATGACTCTCATCCTTCTGATCTGGAAATAGAGATCTTGTCGCGGCGTCATTTAAAAAAAATTACTAAAAATTCTAACTCCTTTTCGATCTGACCAACAAAGAATTTGAGTGTTTTTTTTTGTAGCAAATTTAATGAGTAGATAATCCC